>NC_081183.1:18091710-18391710 GCF_029867415.1 Vicia villosa | reverse complement strand
AACAGATTTTCATCAGTTGGAAATTTGTGGTGTATGTACCTCCAAACAAGCATAGAGTGAGAAGGAGGATAATCAATATCCCAGGGAAAAGATTTCCAAATTATCGAGGGACAAGGTTTTATGATTGTATTATAAGCTTCATTTATAGCCAATATGCCATTTATAGTATTCTTCCAAGCAAAGAAATTGTGAACCTCTACTTCAGGAATAGAGACACCAGAAATTGTGCCTAACAGATTAGGCAAAGCCACTTGGATGTTGTTGTTGATATTCCAAGAATTTGTCCACCAATCACTTACTTCTGAAGTTAGAGAATAGTGAAATCTTTTTCGAATTTGAAACTTGTTGGCTAAAGATTCACCTGTCTAGTTATCTAACCAAAAGTTAACACTTCTACCATTTCCAATGCTCCACATACAATTATCCAACACAGTTCCACGAGCCTCTTTAATCCCATTCCAGATTGAAGGTTTAATAGCATACTTTATGAGTTTTCCAATTCGTTTCACTCTATCATTGAGCAAGATGGACCAGCTCTGATTAGTTTTCAAGAACTTCCAACACAGATGAAGATTGATGGCAGAATTGTAAGCCTTGAGAGAAATGATTCCCAAACCACCTTCATTTAAATTTTTGCAACAGGATTTCCATGCAACTGTGACAATCTTCTTCTTATCAATGCTCCCACTCCAAATAAAGTTCCTCATCTAAAGCTCAATCTTCTTGATTATGCTGCCAGGCCAATTATAAATGGAAATGCAATGCACCATCATGCTAAGAATGACTGATTTCACAAGTTGAGTCCTGCCTGCCATTGACAGGGTTTTTGATTTCCAGGCTTCCACTTTGAGCCTTATATTATCTGCAATGCAAAGAATGTGACAAGCTTTAGGTTTACCTACAAAAATTGGGACTCCAAGGTAGATGAAAGGTGGAATAGCTATAGTAAATCCAATTATGTTAGCCAAACTATTATACCTAGCTAAGGACATTCCACTGGCATAAATCAAGGATTTGGAATAGTTGCAAAACTGACCCGAGTAGTTTCCATAATCCTTAAGCAGATCAGAGATAGCCTTAAAAGATTTAGCATCTCCTCTGTAGAAAATCATTATGTCATCTTGAAAAAGAGTGTGAGAAGGAACCATACAGAATTTCTTAGCTTTTATGAAATTAATTTGGTTAATTTTCACTAAATTAGTAATTTCTCTGCTGAGAACATCCTCAGCAATGCAAAAGAGAAGAGGAGACATGGGATCTCCTTGTCTCACTCCATTAGAGCACTTGAAAATCCAATTTGTTTACCATTGAAACCTATAGACATAGTGACCGAGTTAAGAATAGTATGAATCCAGTTGCAAAACATAACATTGAAACCAAAACATTTAAGAGTTTGAAGGAGAAAGTCCCAGCTAAGGGTGTCAAATGCTTTAGTTATGTCTATTTTCAGAGCTACATTACCACTAAAGCCTTTGTTATTGAGAGTTTTAATTGCTTCAGAGGTTAGGCGTATGCCATCCTTAATATTTCTACCAGAGACAAAGCCTTTTTGCTCAGTGGAAATCAGTTTTGGAAGGTGTTGAAGCGGTAAAGCGGCAAACAACGAAAATTTTGGAAGTATTTATCCGGGAAACTTATCGTCTCCACAGGGATTAGTGATACGTGACTACTGTTCGACGGATTCTTAGTTCTTGAGCTTGGGTTAAATGGGTTTTAAGTAAAAATGGAAAATACAACATATGAACATAAAATAAATACATTCTTTATAGAGAATAAATTATCTGGTTTGAATCTAAACTACTCCTCACAAACTTAGATTTATTACTCCGCCGCACTCAATCTACAACACTCATCAGAATCACCATATATCTCTCACATCAATGTCCATTTCTGCAACACCGACGAGAGTTCAACAATATTGCTCTTTTGACGATGTCTCAACCAATCAAACAATACAGAGGCATTAAACTCTGATATTATGTGGATGTTAACCCCAATCGTATCTCTAGAATCTAAAGCTAACAGATATCCCCCTAATCAAGACTTGTGATGTATATTTCTACAACAACACAAATCCAAAGTATTTAAGCAAAAAGATCAAAAAAACACCGATTAGGATTTGTAAAGCAAACTTTATACAACTAATAGAAAGAGTGTAACACCCTTCTAAACCCCCGTATAAAATAATCAGAGTAAACATGAACAAGGATGTCACAATTCAGATAAATTAAACCGCACATTTAAATGTCATGTTTCACGAGGAACAATTCACCACATTTATTAAATCATGTTTATCACAGCGGAATTAAATTCAACACGGAATAGTTTAATCTTCACCAAAACATAAACCAAAGAAACATAATCTGAAATCAACCGAAAATAGAGTATAATCAACGAATCAAAACTAGCATTCCCTAGTGTTACAAATCAGAGCATGACACCGACGCTACGCTAAACAGGCTAGCCTATAAGCTATCCTCACCAAGCCATGACCGATACTCTTTAATCTGAAAAATGTGCAACAGTAAGGGTGAGTCTCATTCGTAATTAACAAATATTATGCGTTCATAAATAATAAAATGTCATAAGCATATCATTCACCAAATTACAATATGTTCAGATTACCAGACATACAATAAACCACGCCAACAACAAGCACGTCACCAAAATATAACACTGCAAGTCATCCATTCATGTTATAACAATAATGCATATGAGATATACTGACCCTATGCATGTGGTACCAAACTTCATGGGATAATCCATCCGAATGATCTAAACATCACCAAGATACAGCCCTACCGACACAAATTCCACACAATGGGAATTATGTCCACCATTGATCCAGACATCACCGGGATCCATCACCAAAATGATCATGAATGAATGCACATATATCATACTTACCATCACCAATAACGTTGAACCAAGTCATCCGAACACCACATCACCGAATAAAGTATGTACATGTTATCAGCATCATTCGATTCAATCACGCAATCAGCACAACAATTCACAATTAAGGCACATAATCAATCCATCATCACCTCAATACATTGTCACACCTAACATCATTTGCACACAATGTATAATTTCACCCAGTTAATTAAATCAAATTTTAAAATAAAATTGGCCACTACCCATATCATCATTTTATTATATAGAATATTTAATTATCTTCGCAACGCCCAAAACGACACTTAAAACGGATAACCGGTTACCTCAATTGGAGTAACCGGTTACTGCCTAACGGAGTAACTGGTTACTGCTTGACGGAGTAACCCAGAATTCTATTCGTAACAGCGGTAACCGGTTACCTCAATCCAAGTAACCGGTTACTGCCCCCCAGACATAACCAAAACACAATTTCAAACAATGGCAACCGGTTACCTCACCTCAAGTAACTGGTTACTTCACAACAAACAACAATTCTTTGTTTACGTAACCTCAGGTAATCGGTTACCACCCCAGGTAACCGGTTACCTCGTACCTGCAGCCCCAAAAATTCAGTTTTGACAGCATCTAACCATCTCTAATTCAACCCAACTCGTACCAAAATGATTCCAACACAAAACAACATTAAATTACATATTATAACATAACACTAACATGTTTGAGAAACCAATTAACATCATATACAACCATCATCATTTCAATTCATCAAATCTCCCTAAAACCCCAAAAATCCCCAAAACCTTACATATCTCAATTGAATCAAACAACATACTAATCAATCCTACTACTCATGAATACATAAGAGAGATTAATCGGAAGAGTCCCCCTTACCTTAGCCAAAGTCTTGAATCTTCCTCTTTCTATGCTCTTCTTCCTCTCTTTCACGTTCTTCTTTTTCTCCATTTTTGCTATTTTTTTTCTCTTTTATTTTCAAATTCCTTATTTTATGAAAATAGAGTATAACTTTAGTAAAAAAGGCCTAATAATCTTACCCCCTCTTTACTAACCACAACTCTGGCCCAATAGCTCTATACTCCACATTTCTCCCATTAATCCAATAAAAATACTGAAATTCCGAATAATTAATTTAAATTCACATTAAATTAATAAATAGAAAAACATGGGGTGTTACAAAGAGTAACAAACATCCATGTGTTTAGAGTAATTTACATACAAACTCAACAAAAGAGAAATACAAAGAAAAGAAAAGAAGAAAACCAAACATCTCACGGTTTATCATCGCCGATTGATGAGAAATCAACTCCCGAACCATCCATTTGTAAGTCCCAAATGTTGTTTCCAAACTAAATCTACCAAAAAATGAAGGTTGATGAATTAGGGTTCAAAAATACCAAAAACATAACCTAAAAAATCTATTTTTCCCCTATTTATACACTTTTGAAACACGCAGAACGCACGTCGCGCGCTGGGAGGGTGCATCGCGCGGACTGTGTTGTCAAAAAAAATCAGCTTTAGTAAAATTGCTATAACTTGAGAATCGTAACTCCGATTTGCGCCATGTTCGAAGCGTTGGAAAGCTTATTCAAGTTCCTATATAACAATGAATAAATAACAACCAAATTGATGATTTATTATTATTTGGTTTTGTGCCTTATTCGTTCATGAGTTGCTCAAAACCGCGCATTTGAAGTGGTGTCTTCGACATTTTATTGCTCATGCTCCAAATACGCATCAATAGCTACAAAAGACACAAAAACTATCAAACGGTATAAAAGCATATGAAAATACAACTATTCACAAAGTATACGAATTTACATACAAAATGGAGAATTATTCAAACAGTATTAACAAAAAGTAACGATAAGTGCAACAAATTATATACATAAAAATAACGATATTTTTACACTTATCAAACTCTCCGCAACTTAAACATGTTTGTCCTCAAACAAGGCCAAACACTCAGAGAATCAAAAGTAAAAATCTAAAGAATCAAGAATCAACAAAGTTTAGAAAAACAAAACATTTGCACAGTTCAAACAAAAATGCACAAACAAAGTAAAAACTTACCACAATCCTACAACGACACATGAAAATGAAACGAATCCTAAGTACGGAAATCATACAAAACATTCTAAACAAAACATGCTCAATCACAAATCACGCCTAGCAAAAACTCATCAGTAAATGAAAAACACCGAAAGGTGAGTGTCATACCCCAAAATTTGCCCATCATATTTTATACTCAAGCTCACTTGAAAATCTAAGGCTCACTCTCCTAATCAAAGACCTCCTGAACTAGGGTTTTGTATTCCTTTAAGAAAATTGATGAATCAAGGCCTCCAATGGATTTCATATGAATTATGATGTCTCAATTCAAGCTTCAATTCCCAAGATTACTCTGTCAATTGCTTAGATAATCAATAGTCGACTGGTTTGACCTAAAAGTAAACTGTGGTCAAAGTACAGTCAAAATTCCTGATTTTTGGTCAACATACTCCTTTTTAAGTATCATTCATCATTTGATCAAAGATTGGTCATGATTCATCAAAGAAAGTTCAGAAATCAACAAAACCCAAAGTTTCTAAATTAGGGTTTTTGACCTAAAAGTCAACTAAACTTTGACCAGCCATAACATTCACATGGAACATCAGAAATTCTCCATCCAAAGCTCATTTTGAAGGAAATTGAATTCTCTACAACTTTGTCTCTCACATGCCAAGGCTAAAAATGCTTCACTTGAAAGATATGGATCAAAACATTACAAGTCCTTTTTGAAAGTCAACCAAAAGCAGTTTTTTGTCAAAGTCCATATCATCAAGATAAAATCTCCAAATGGAAAAAAAAGTTCCAAAGTGGATTGTAGAGGACATCTTGAGGTTTTCAAAAAGTCCTAGAACTCCTCCATATCTTAAAAATTGAGGGAGATATGCCTTGTCAAAGTTGGACCATTTTAAGGGAAAAATGTGAAATAAAAGGCTCCAAAATGAATCTTTTTGCAAAGAAACCCATTCTTTCTTGGCCAAATCTTCATCCACAAGTTATCCAAGACTCCCAAATGTTATGGCCACGAATTCTTGATTTTTATATGATTTTTTATAAATTATTAGTCAATTAAAAATGATGATTAATTCATATAAATTATGGAAAATCAAATATTTGATTTGAAAGCATATGGGAATCAAATTGAATCATCATTTAACTCATATTGCCAATCAAATTTCGTGCACATTTGATTTGAATTGATTGAATTAAATTTTGGACAAAATTAGAAAGATCATGAACCAAATTCCAATCAAATTTTCATAATTTCCAATCAAAGATTCAAATGGATTTTCTTCAATTTTGTTAACCTAATTCATTCTATGATAAATAGTGAGCAATTGCAGACCCCTAGGACACGTTTTTGCAGCCTTAAGAGTCCTAACCGAGTTCACAAAAAATCAAGAAAATCCCAAGGTCGAATTCTTAGTTGCGGGCCAATTCAAGGAGAATTAAGCATTCAAACACCTTCCTTGATCTTCCTTGAAGCTGTCTCGATCATTCCCAGACCTTAAAGCCTCAAGAACACCCCACTGTAAGTCACGTTTTTTAGCCTTTTAACTTTGAATCGGATTCTATCATACACGCATAATTAATGTATTTTGGTTGCATATTCATGATTGTGTTGAGGCTCTGATCGATTCTGGAAACTTAATTTCATTAATATGCCACTAAGTGAATTTCACCATTGTTAGAGTTTCGAGTTTCTTTTTAGGGTTTTTTACAACAGGTAAAATTGGACCCAAGTGACGGCATGGTTAGGTTCGTGAGGTCTGGACGAACACATCCATGGCCTCGCGAAATATTTTTGGTTAGTTTTGCTTGTATTCGTAACCATAGGTCTATAGCGACGGACACTGTCCGTAGGTAAAGCTTCTTGCAGACCTAAAACGACGGATGGAGGTTGAAGAAGACCAACGTGTCCCTCCCTCATTGGTGGAAAAGCGCGCGCGTGGGTTTTTTTAAATCCGATGGATAAGATGCGTTAAGACGTACGCACTATCATGCTCCCTCATCATCTCAGCCATCCAATCATCATCCTTTACAGATCCAACGAATTTGAGGCTGCAGGCGCACCATGGTCTTGCTAAGCCTTGCCACACCTGATCCACACGCAGGTTTTCCAATTTTGTTTAATTTTAATTGCATAATATTTTTTATTTGTTTTATTTATCTTATTTTTAATTTAATTTCCTTTTAATTACTCTTTTCATATAAAAACAAAAAAAACTTTTTTTTTCATAAAATCAAAACATTGGCTTTTTTTAATCATTAATTCAAATAATTATTTTTTTAATTAATTAAATTTTGTCTATTTAATTAATTTACTTAATCAAAAAATAGGTTTAATTAATTTAAATTAGGATTAATTAATTTAGGATGATTTAAAAAAATCAGGGTTTACCCTGAATGTTTTCAAAAACCTTTTGCCTTTTTCAAAACCTCTTTTATTTTTATTTATTTTTATTTTTCTCAAATACCTTTTATTTGCCTTGTGCCTTATTATTCTATAATTCTTGATTTATAATGTATCAGCCCCAAAGCCATGTACAAAAAGTTTTCTACCTTTTTTTATGCGCTTTTATTTTCTGTTACCCTTCAAGGGTTTTATTGTAATAGTAATTAGGTTTATTTTTTCTGCCTTTAATTTTCCCGCATCAACAAGTGTTTATTGTAATAGCGTAAGATTATTAAACTGTTTTATTTTTCTGCTATGGTTAGTAATCCTAGGGAGTGCAAGCCTGTTAATTAACATAGCTCACTAATTACAAGATAATATAACTGAATTGAATCACCTGATTGTGCCACACACACACCTTTAGGGTAACCTCTCTTGTTGCCTTGTTGCCTGTTGCCTTTAATTATGATTCTGAAATAGTCAAGTCCCTCGATTCCGAGGATACCTAAGCAAAACAAATGTTGCCCTCAGTTTATTATCATCATCAATTTTGTCCCTCGAAGTTGCCTCGGTAAATGATGATTGTCCCATTGCTAAGGTATCCTCGCCTATTGCCTAAATGACTATTCTATCCTTCCCTAGATTATCTGCCCTCTTTATAGCAGGGACAGTCTTATGGAGAACGATAACTCCGATGACCCTTTTTTAAATCCAATGAAAGGACTACCTTCCCTCTTTATGGTATGGATAGCCCTTTCCCATTAAAGTCTAAAAGAACAATTTTAAAACTTAGGGTAGTTGCTACTAATTGCTTGCTCTAAATTCAAAATCTTTTTCACACTCTCTTTTCAAATACTTTCTAACAAGGCTACGCTTATTTACAAGCTAAAGTCCTTAAAACAAAGTTTTTACTATTCTCTTTCTACACTTCAAGCTTTTTTTGAAAACAAAGCAAGCTAAGCAATTAAGAGCCCATGGATAACCATGGATACAAAGGGTACTTACACCTTCCCTTTGTATAACTTACCCCCCGAACTCAAAGTCTTTTAAAATGGTTTTTTCTGTTCTTTTAGCCTTTCTATAAATTGGATAAAATAAAAGTCGGTGGCGACTCTTGCTATCTGCAACATTTAAAAGTCAGTTCTCTCACCGTATTACAGTGAGGACTTTGACACACACCCAACAATCTTGCAAACAATAGACAAAATTATGCGTTCATCCAAAAATAGTATTGAAAATGCAACGACACGAATCACAAGGACTTTCAAGGTTGTAGTGCGGCTCGGTTAACAAACAAGTAATAAGTCCTAAAGCTAATCGAAACAAAAGCTTGCATAAGGTTAAGGGAGCGATCATTCCATAAAGTTCTACGCAATTAAATCTCGATTAAAAATTTCTTCCTTAACCATACGTTTCACACCAAACACAATACTTATTAGCACACCTTATTCCATAATCTTTTTGTTATTTTCTTTTTTAAACTTTTTCTCTTTTTTCTTTCTTTTTCACACACACACACACACACACACACACACACATATATATATATATATATATATATATATATATATATATATATATATATATATATATATATATATATATATATATATATATATATATATATATATATATATATATATATATATATATATATATATATAGGTAAGAAAACATCCTCTTCCCAACTTGAATACAACCATCATCCTAATATGAATACTCTCTACTTTCTAAGGCAAGGCAAATATTCAAACTATAAATCATAATTGAGGGTTCAAGAAAATAAAAAATCAATATCCATACACAATTGAGAATCAAACGCTCATAGACAAGCATTAAGAAAAAACATTATGGACATTGACAAAAAGACTCAAAGGGGTTACTAATGGTCACACACTCACAAGGTGAATTAATATTTGCCTATGATAGTTGTGCTCAAAATCAAACAAGTGTCTTGATCACTTTCGTACATTCACAAAATCAATACAAACGACAGATTAAACATAATAATATCCAGTTAAAACAATAAATGTTTGTCACTCGCATATATACATAATGGAAAGCTTTCTCACATTTATTGGTAAAAAGAGGGAACTAATGTGATTCAAGTCATGAGCAAGTTATGCAAAAAGAATGAATGATATGAAAATTGTACAAATGAAAAGTCTTCTAAACATGCTATGCTATAGAAAGCGATAAACGAGTACCTTGCTACGTACAACTTTGAACAATATCATTACCAAACAATTGACATGTTGAATTTATCAAAATTAGAGAATTACCAAATGTGACTCCAAGTAATCGGGAAAAAATTTGAGTCTAAACACAAACAAAAGAATTAAAAATAAAACAATAAAATACTATACTATAAAGACTTGGTGTAAGTGGGAAAAAGGCTTCCAAGTAAACCCTTAAAAAGAATTCATTGGCCAAAAGTTACAGGGCGCGTGACGGGCGGCTTAGCACGCGAAGCGCGCTATACCAGTTGCAGAAAAACCAGGACAGTAACAAGTACTCCTAGTGCAACCTCCACTCATCACCTACACATCTCATTAACAAAAAAAAACACAAATTTTACAACCATTGGGGTGCCTCCTAACAAGCGTTTGTTTTACGTCGTTAGCTCAACGCCTTTATTGTGCACAGGTAGTAAATTCCTCCACGAAATGCCAATACTTCCGCCTCAACGCAACCTAAAGAAAATGTCCTAACCACACACTTGAACAAACGTTACAAAACAATATAATTTACAACAATACGTAAACAACACATATGTGCACAAACTTGAACAATAAGAAAAACATAATTTTTACAAACGGTTTGGTGAGAATGAATAAACAAGTTGAAAAGTGAAGATTTGTAATTAAAGAGCTAATCCAAGTTCAACTTGTTTAGTCAGTTCATCAAACAAAATTGAAGTATGTATAACTATACACAAGCTTACAAGTATCAATATATACGATATCTACAAAACTCAAAAACAAAGAAACTATCGCAATGTGATCCAATAGAAACACCAATCCCCGACAATGGCACCATTTTGTTAAAGCGGTAAATCGGCAAGCAATAAAAGTTTTGAAAGTATTTATCCGGAAAATTTATCGTCTCCACAGGGATTAGTGATATTGAACTACCGTTCGACGGATTCTTAGTTCTTGAGCTTGGGTTAAATGGGTTTTAAGTAAAAATGGAAAATATAACATATGAACATAAAATGAATACATTCTTGATAGAGAATAACTTATCTGGTTTGAATATAAACTACTCCTCACAAACTTAAATTTATCACTCCGCCATACTCAATCTACAATACTCATCAGAATCACCACATATCTCTCACATCAATGTCCATTTCTGCAACACCAACGAGAGTTCAACTATATTTCTCTTTCGACGATGTCTTAACCGATCAAACAACACAGAGACATTAAACTCCGATATTATGTGGATGTTAACTACAATCCTATCTATAGAATCTAAAGGTAATAGATATCCCCTTAATCAAGATTTGTGATGTCTATTTCTACAACAACACAAATCGAAAGCATTTAAGCAAAAAGATCAAAAAAACACCGATTAAGATTTTTAAAGCATACTTTATACAGCTAATAAAAAGAGTAACAAACATCCATGTGTTTAGAGTAATTTACATACGAACTCAACAAAAGAGAAATAAAAAGAAAAGAAAAGAAGAAAACCAAACATCTCACAATTTATCATCGCCGATTGATGAGAAATCAACTCCCGAACCATCCATTTGCAAGTCCCAAATGTTGTTTCCAAGCTAAATCTACCAAAAAAGGACGGTTGATGAGTTGGGGTTCAAAAATATCTAAAACATAACCTAAAAAAAATTATGCTTTCCCTCTATTTATACACTTTTGAAATCCGCAGAGCGCGCGTCGCACGCTGGGAGGGTGCATCGCGCGGACTGTGCTGTAAAAAAAAAATCAGCTTTAGTAAAATTGCTATAACTTGAGAACCGTAACTCCGATTTTCGCCATGTTCGAAGCGTTGGAAAGCTTATTCAATTTCCTATTTAAAAATGAATAAATAACAACCAAATTGATGATTTATTATTCTTTGGTTTTGTGCCTTATTCGTTGATGAGTTGCTCAAAATCGCGCATTTGAAGTGGTGTCTTCGACACATTATTGCTCATGCTCCAAATACGCATCAATAGCTACAAAAAGATACAAAAACTATCAAACGGTATAAAAGTATATGAAAATTCAACTATTCACAAAGTATACGAATTTACATACAAAACAGGGAACTATTCAAACGGTATTAACAAAAAGTATCGATAAATGCAACAAATTATATACACAAAATAACAATATTTTTGCACTTATCAGAAGGATGGAAGATAATCTGTCAGCCAAGATTTTGAATTTGATTTTGAACTTCAAATTAGATAAGGCAATATGTCTATATTGCCCAAGACTATCGGCTTCCTTAACTTTAGGAATCAAAACTAAGGTGTTTGCATTATAATTGGGCATAATCCATCCTTGTGTGAAAAACTGAATGACAACATCAATAACATCCAGCTTTATGATGTTCCAATACATATGATAGAATACTCCCCCAAATCCATCAGGGCCTGGAGCATAGTCAACTTTTAAATTTTGAACAGCCTTGTGAATCTCAACTGCACTAGGAAGTATAGTTAGCAAATCATTGGTTTGGTCATTCATCAATGTAGGAATGATAGAGATGATTAAGTCATTTTCCTGCAAAATAATGTTTTTATTAAACAACTACTTGAAATGATTAACAATATGATTTTCTAAAATGATTTGGTCGATAACTACATCATTATCAATAACCAAGGAAGAAATAAGACTAGTTTTCCTTCTAATTTTTGCATGAGTGTGGAAAAAATCAATGTTTCTATCACCATGAAGCTGCCACTTAATTTTAGATTTATCCCTCCAGAAATCCTCTTCCATGTTCAATGCTAATTCAAGTTCATGTTGAGCACTAGATTCTTTATCATGCAAACTATTAGAGTAACCATTGGTACCAATGTCCCCCTGAATAGCTTTCATCTCATGCTTAACATTGATGACTTTAAGTTTAACATTTCCAAAATTATTTTTGTTCCACTCTTTTAGTATAGATTAAGAAGTTTCAGTTTCCTGTCAAGAACATACATAGGACATCCATAAATTTTGGTTATCCACACATCATCTATAACTTTATAACAATCATCATTAAGTGTCCACATATTAAGAAACTTGAATTGAGATTTGAAGGATACATTCTCTAAATTTATGGAGTATAACAAGGGGAAGTGGTCAGACTTAAGTTTAGGAAGAGTATGACACACACATACCTACACACATCCAAAACGTCCATGTTACAAATAACTCTATCCAACCTTTTCTCTGTTCTATGCCTACCTCTTCTGCCATTGCACCAGGTAAAAGGGTTTCCCAGAGTAGGGAGATGAATATAGTTATTAGAATCAGGCCAGTTAAAAAAAATCAGTAATAGGAGCCTTAGAAGGAGTATGGTTACCTTTGTATTCATTAGCACTAACAATAGTATTAAAGTCATAAATAAAGGACCATGGAATGTTAGACATAATATTGCTAAGCTTAAGCCAAAGATTTCTTCTAATAATGTAACTAGTTGAAGCATAAATTACTGAAAAACCAAACACAAATCCATGATGGTTAATTGTGAAAGAAACATGTTGATCATCAGAATCTATGATAACAGGATCAATATTAAATTTGCAAAAACACCTGAGATTAGGCAATTTATTATCTCTATTATTGAAGGCAAAAGGTTTAAGATCAAACCTGGATAACCAAGCTTTAGGAAAATTATCAAAGTTCATCCAAGGCTCTGCTATGAAAACAAAGTCTAAAGAGTTCTTAAGAATCAGCTTCTTGAGTGCAACTCTAGAAGCATTATTAGCTATACCTCTAATGTTCCAAAAGAGGCTATTCATTGATATAGATTCGGTTGACTATACACCAGTCTAGTTTTTCCAAGAGTCAATGCTTTCTTGTTTTTTCTTTTTTTAGAAGTCACCAACTGGAAGTCTCTCTCTTGAAAAAGGTCCACTCCATTGTCGTCCTCCTTGTCCGCCTCAGCCATATTGGCCCAAGAATCCTAAAGGAATGCAATAATTTGTTTTTTATGAGCTTCATCAATTTGGGTCTTAGGGATCCCTTCCACCATTTGGGATTCATCAATGTATTCACTTTCAGAGATCCCCTCATCCCCAGAAGACGGTCTTGTTACAAAGTTCACAGCAACATTGCTGTTTACAATAACATTTTGTAATAGCTGAATTTTAGAGGTTTTCCCCTCAGTAAATTTATTTCCCACCTTATCAGTGACATGGTCAGGTGCTTTATATGTAGTTTCCACATTAGATGCATCAACATCAACAACTTTAACTACCTTTTTACCTGTAGTATTAGGATCTACAACTTTATTGTGCTTTCTTTCCCCTTCATTTCCTTTGTTCCTTATCCCTTTCCTTTTGCAAAAGTTAATAGTATGTCCAATGCACGAACATAAAATGAAAATTTTTGGGACCTTTTCATAATCAATGTCGACAAAGAATGCAAACCCTACTCTTTCAACCAGGAGGTTGTATACAAATTCTTTAGTTAGATCTAAATCCACCAACACTCGGACAAAATGCCCAAAGGGTCTCTCCAAGACAAACTTGTTAGAAGCAAAGTCGATACAAATCGGAGTTCCAATGTTGCTTTCTATAGTAAACAAAATTCTTGGCCTCCAATATTCTTGAGAGAGTCCATGAATTCTAATCCAGACTTGAGAAAATGTTTGCTTTAGAGTTAAAGGAACGAAATCCTTTGTCCACGGGAATAATTTCAGGACTCCTCGAGGAATGGACCAGACACTTACTGATCTAACTCGCTGAACATTCTCAAGAGATGAGAACGCAAACTCAAAGAACCCTTTTCTAAGAGACGTTATTCCCCATTTTTCGATTGTCGGCCAAAGCTCCAAAAGTTTGATCCTTAAGTTTGTCACTATTAAAGGAATAACTCCTTTAGACCAGATAACTCTACCATGGAGGTGATGTTTACAAGCCTTCACTCCTAACCTGTACTTGTCTTCAGGGATGGTGATGGCTAATCTACCCCCTTTGAGGCAAGAAGTAGGGAACTGGATTAGAGGAATGTCGTAAACGTTGTTTGATACCACTGAAACAAAGGATTTCAACCGATTTTGCTCATTGGAGTTTTTACCTGAACTTACATCACTAGTAGAGTGTGTGTGCATATTTGCTCCCGGAAAAAGAGTAGCTACATCCATAACTAAAGGAGAAAGAGGAGGAAGAGAAGTATTCACCAGATCAAGAGTCACTGTGAGATAGCCGTTACCGGTGAGAAATAGCCGTTAGTTCATAACCCATGGTTGTAGATTTTATTAGGACAAATGAAAGCAAGAGAAAAAGAAAATCTGTAAAATTAATTCATATTAATCACTTAGATTATTTTGGTTTTTTTAGTAATTTTATTTTTTAGATTATAAAAAATATTTAACATTATTATAATTACTTTAAAAGTTAGATTAATTAGTGGTTGAATCCAAATAAATTATAAATTTTGTTTAAATCCAAATATTAAAATTATTTAAATTTAAATTTAAATTTTAGATGAAATCTTTCTCATTCATTATTCATAGAGAAATCCCTTTCTTAAATATATTGTATTTTTTTATTACATAGATTTAAAACAATTATATTTAGTATCTTTATTTTTTGTATAATTCTTTTATTTAAAATATAATATTTCTTTATTCAAAATCTTTTATTTTATATAATTAAATTTTGATGCAATATTTTTTCTTTCAATCTAATCTCTTGCTTAAATATTAATTTAATTTTTTAAATATTGTTTACGATAAAATCTGAAAGACAGCTACTATGATGCGTGAACCCTAGTAAAAAAAGCATAACCAAATAATATTTTCCCAATTTTTATATCCGAAAATAAAAAAAAACCTTATAAGATAAATACACGCTAATATTTAAGCTGCGCATCAGTAGTGTCTCACTTCACTTTAGGGTTTTTATTTCGCACGGCTGTGAAGGGAACCTCTGCTCCCTCTACGGTCGTTCTCGCCGCTTCTCTCTTCCTCCTCATCGGTTAGTTTCTGTGATTCTGTTATATTTGCTTTAGATCTGTGCTATGTTTGAATAATTCGTTTTCGTTTTCAGAATTTTTGTGTGTTTTAGATTATTCTCTTTTGTGGTGAATTGATGCAGTTGATTTTCATGTTATTTGTACGTCTTTGAAGTGATTATGTGTGGAATTGCATGCTTTTTGATTAGGATAAATTTGTTTGTGATTTGTTTGAACAATATGATATCGTTTTTTGGATTGTTTTTTTAGATTATCCTCTTGTGTGGTAAATTGATGCATGTTATTTGTATGCTTTTTGATTTGTATAAATTGGTGATTATGTGTGTAATTGCATGCTTTTTGATTTGGATAAATTGGTTTTATTTCATTCTGGAATTTGTATGAACAATTTGATTTTGTATTTGGATTTGTGTTTTTAGATTATCAGCTTTCGTGAGTTGATTTTCACGCTATTTGTGAAATTGTTTGCTTTTTTGATTTGGATAAATCGTTTATTAGTATTTTTAGTGATTTTCTGTTTTAATATAGCTTGTTTTTAGATTATCCACTTTTGCGGTAAATTAATGCAGTTGATTTTCATGCTATTTGTATGTCTTTGATGCCATTATGTATGCAATTTTTTGATGTTTTGAATTGGCTATATTGTTCTTTCCCTTGAGTTTGTTTAATAGGATTTTCTTGTGATTTGTTTGAATATGTTGTAGGTTAATAAATGACTATGTGTTCATATTTGTTTGCTACATGCAATGGACAGATATTGGTTTAAATTGTAATCAATATTTCAGATATTTTGGCTTTTGAGATTTTTTATGATTTTGTTCCGAGATAAAATAGCTTGTTTTTAGATTATCCACTTTTGTGGTAAATTGATGCAGTTGATTTTCATGCTATTTGCATGTCTTTGATGCCATTATGTGTGTAATTGTTTGCTTTTTTTGATTTGGCTTAATTGTTTTTTCCCTTGAATTTGTTTAATAGGATTTTCTTTTGTGATTTGTTTGAACATGTTGTAGGTTTTTTCAATGACCATGTGTTCATATCTGTTTGCTACATGCAATAGACAGATATTGGTTTTAAGTCAATATTTCAGATATTTTGGCTTTTGAGATTTTTTATAATTTTGTTCTGTGATAATATAGCTTGTTTTTGGATATTTGTTAAAGTTAGATTTTTTACTAGTAAAATTTGATAGAGGATGTTATGATAATGTGGTCTTCAAATCTGAATTAACCTTGCTGCAAGGATGTTCCTAAGTATACTAAATAAATAATCTGTTTTGATCAATTCGAATGTCATTGGACTGTAATATATTTGATATAGAAACATCTTGTTTTTTATTTTGTATTTTATTTTGACAGAGTGGTCACATCAACTTAGTATTTTATTCACTTGTGATATTTATTTATGTAGCTAAGTTGAATTTTTTGATATTTCAGCTCTAACAGACTACTTCTTTTTGGACATTTAAGATAAAGACTAGACAAAATGGTAAGTTTATCAACAGGGCTCAATGGGATTTACTTGTTTGTTTACTTTGAATGAATAGTTATAATCTGATATGGATTTGTATATTTCTTTGCAGGTGAAGTTTACAGCCGATGAGTTACGTCGTATTATGGACCTCAAACACAACATCAGGAATATGTCTGTCATCGCTCATGTTGACCACGGTAATGATTATTTGCTTGATAACCTAAGAATGTGTTTATTTCTCTAGGTAAAATTTATGTCTGTCATTGGATTTTTTTATTGTTAATTTCTCTTAATAAAACTTATGTCTATCATTGGATCTTTTTTATTGTTAATTTCTCTAGATAAAATTTAAATTTGTGTTTTTATTTGACAAGAAAATAGTTTCTTAATAACCTAAAAAGTTGTTTTTTAGTACTTTTTAAAGTAAATCTATTGCTAGAATTGATTTCAATTCTTATTACTCCATTAGGTGTTTGTTATGCTATTGTTTAGCTGTTTATCAGTGTGTGGTGTAATATTATGTCATACTATTGTGCTAGTCTGGATAAAAATAAAATGATTTATTCTCTGTTTTTATTTCATTTGCAGGAAAATCAACTTTGACAGATTCCCTTGTTGCTGCTGCTGGAATTATAGCACAAGAGGTTGCTGGAGATGTCAGGATGACAGATACCCGTGCAGATGAAGCTGAGCGTGGTATCACTATTAAGTCTACCGGTATCTCTCTATACTATGAGATGACTGATGCTTCTCTCAAGAGTTTTAAGGGGGAGCGTAATGGGAATGAGTATCTTATTAATCTCATTGATTCACCTGGGCACGTTGATTTCTCATCTGAGGTTACTGCTGCACTTCGTATTACTGATGGAGCACTAGTGGTGGTGGATTGTGTTGAGGGAGTTTGTGTGCAAACTGAAACTGTGCTGAGACAGGCTCTTGGAGAAAGGATTAGGCCTGTTCTTACTGTAAACAAGATGGACAGATGCTTTCTTGAGCTCCAAGTTGATGGAGAGGAGGCCTATCAGACCTTTTCAAGAGTTATTGAGAACGCCAATGTCATTATGGCTACCTATGAAGATCCTCTTCTTGGTGATGTTCAGGTGTATCCTGAGAAAGGAACTGTTGCTTTCTCTGCTGGTCTGCATGGCTGGGCTTTTACTTTGACCAACTTTGCAAAGATGTATGCCTCCAAATTTGGTGTAGATGAATCCAAAATGATGGAAAGACTCTGGGGTGAAAATTTCTTTGATCCTGCTACTAAGAAATGGACCACCAAGAATACTGGTTCAGCCACTTGCAAGCGTGGGTTTGTTCAGTTCTGTTATGAGCCTATCAAGCAGATTATTAACACATGTATGAATGATCAGAAGGATAAGTTGTGGCCTATGCTGACCAAGCTCGGAGTCACCATGAAGTCTGAGGAGAAGGACCTTATGGCTAAGCCATTGATGAAGCGTGTCATGCAGACCTGGCTCCCAGCAAGCACTGCACTACTTGAAATGATGATCTTTCATCTTCCTTCTCCACATACAGCTCAGAGGTATCGTGTTGAGAATTTGTATGAGGGTCCCCTTGATGATCAATATGCTAATGCTATCAGAAATTGTGATCCTGATGGTCCTCTGATGCTTTATGTGTCAAAGATGATTCCAGCTTCTGATAAAGGAAGATTTTTTGCTTTTGGCCGTGTATTTGCTGGTAAAGTTTCAACAGGTTTGAAGGTCAGAATTATGGGACCAAATTTTGTACCTGGGGAGAAGAAAGATTTGTATGTGAAAAGTATTCAGAGAACTGTCATTTGGATGGGAAAGAGACAGGAGACTGTTGAGGATGTTCCTTGTGGTAACACTGTTGCCTTGGTTGGTTTGGATCAATTTATCACCAAGAATGCAACTTTGACAAATGAGAAGGAAGTCGATGCACACCCTATTCGTGCGATGAAGTTTTCTGTCTCACCTGTTGTGCGTGTTGCTGTTCAGTGCAAGGTTGCTTCAGATCTTCCTAAGCTTGTTGAAGGTCTGAAACGTCTTTCTAAGTCAGATCCTATGGTTGTTTGTACCATTGAGGAGTCTGGAGAACACATTGTTGCTGGTGCTGGAGAGCTTCATCTAGAGATCTGTTTGAAGGACTTGCAGGATGATTTCATGGGTGGAGCTGAAATTATCAAATCTGACCCTGTTGTGTCATTCAGAGAGACTGTTCTTGAGAGGTCATGCCGCACAGTGATGAGTAAGTCACCCAACAAGCACAACCGTTTGTACATGGAAGCAAGACCTTTGGAAGATGGGCTTGCAGAGGCCATTGATGATGGAAAGATTGGTCCAAGGGATGACCCCAAGATTCGTTCTAAAATCTTGTCAGAAGAGTATGGTTGGGATAAAGATCTTGCCAAGAAAATCTGGTGTTTTGGACCTGAGACCACTGGACCCAACATGGTGGTTGATATGTGTAAGGGAGTTCAGTACTTGAATGAAATTAAGGATTCTGTAGTTGCAGGTTTCCAATGGGCATCCAAAGAAGGTGCTTTGTCAGAAGAAAACATGAGAGGCATCTGCTTTGAAGTGTGTGATGTTGTGTTGCACACTGATGCTATCCACAGAGGTGGTGGTCAGGTCATCCCTACTGCTAGGAGGGTTATATATGCATCACAGCTGACTGCCAAGCCAAGGCTTCTTGAGCCAGTTTACATGGTTGAAATCCAAGCTCCCGAGCAAGCTCTTGGTGGTATCTACAGTGTTCTTAACCAGAAACGTGGGCACGTGTTTGAAGAAATGCAGAGACCTGGTACTCCACTTTACAACATCAAAGCATACCTCCCTGTTATTGAGTCCTTTGGATTCTCCAGTCAGTTGAGGGCTGCAACATCTGGGCAGGCTTTCCCCCAGTCTGTGTTTGATCACTGGGACATGATGTCCTCGGATCCATTGGAGGCTGGATCACAAGCTGCACAACTTGTTACTGATATTCGTAAGAGAAAGGGTTTGAAGGAGCAGATGACACCACTTTCCGATTTCGAAGACAAGATTTAAAGAAACTATTTTTATTTCCATCATGAATTTTATCTCGCTTTTACCTTAGTTAAGTTCTGTTCTGGCTTTGTCAGTATATTGTGCTGTACTTTCTGAATATTTTATCCTGCATCATTGTATTTTTGGTGATAGTTGTAGCTTTTCCAGTGGTGCTGGTTAAACTTATTATGAATGTTCTATTATAATACTTCCTTTCAAATCTAAATAATTATCATTACTGCTGCCAAATAGAATCCTTGATGAAAAGGGTTTTCTAATTATCAAAAGAAAGCAGTGAAGTTCAGGAATTTCCCCTGCCAATGCATGGTTTAATGCAGTTATAATAAATGTTATTGTTTACCTTTGTTGTTGGTTCCACGGAATAGTATATGCTATGCTACGGAATAGTATAAAAGTTTGCCATATAATGGTATGTCATCTAAATATGCTTATACGTATTTAACAAAGATTGGCAAGACTCTCTTTTTAATCAGAGGTGTCGGATTCTTAAGAATCTCGCTGTATTGGTTTGGTATTCTTAATTACCTGAAGAGTGAATCATGGAAATAGTATTATGGAAATGAATCATGTTAAGGCACCATTTGTTCCACACTTTGATTTTTCTTTAATTTTATATTTTTCACATCATATATAATATATGGAAAACTTGTACTATGGACTTTTTAAAACTGCTATTTTGACACAATTTTTATATCTATTCGGAATGTCACTTGTTCACAACTACACTAAATAAAATGTTACTTTTGTTTTACATCTTTATCTCTATTCCTTTCTAAAATAACTTTGACTTTTCTACATCTTTTTCCCTAACTCTTTCTCAAAAACGACTTTTGCTAATAGTGTGAAAAAATTGATTAATATAATTTATAATTTAATTAACATGTATCTACGACATTAAAAAGTAGTATTAAATGAAAAAAATAAAATTTTAATTAGATATAAAAAATTGATTAATATATGTGTCTTGACATCAAGAATTAAAATTTTATATGGTAAATCAATTTTGATTAATGTTGTATATAGTATTAGTTAATATTATTCATAAGTCGGTTAATGAGTTTTCAAATATAAAAAATAATTTTAATTTGTAAAATACAATTGATTAATGATATATAAAAAGTTGGTTAATAGATTTTTTAATTTAATATCTAAAAGTTGTCCATACTACGCATTTTATTAGTTAATAAAATAGTAAAAATAATTAATAATTATAAATAAAATAACTGGTTAAGAATTTATATTTTTATGGTTAGTTAAATGATAAAATTAATTAATAATATAATTTTATATTCATATTAAAAATGATTTTTTATATGAAGAAAATAATTTTATCATAGATAAAGAAAAAAACTGCAGAAAAGTTTGTTTTTGATAAAATGTCATATAAATCATAAAATCCTCTTTGTTTTCATAATGATATAAGTTAATTTGTTTTTGTTAATAATAGGCTTGAATAATATGTTGGGGATATGTTAAAGAGGAAATACAGACGCAACTAGTGCATGTGTATAGCATGCACATAATACATGTGCGGATAAAGTTGGACCAACTGAATCAGAACCTTAATCTCAAGTCTCAAGTCTCAAGTGGGGTTGCCTAAGGTGCTAATGTCTATGGTGCATGAGGTTGATGTATATCTAAGAGGTCAGTATGACATGTTTGTATTGTTCTTTTTTTTTACGAAGAATATGTCATGAGAGATATCCGCGAGGAATAAATAAATTATATATTTTACAATTTATTTTCTATATTTTTTTTTTATATTAATTCTATTTTTTTTAAATATGGTGATGTGTCGTTGTAACATTTAAATAATGATAAGAAGATCATTACTTTGAATACTCCAAACGAAAAATAGTTCACTGTTGTCATACAATAGACTACCTAACCCGTCACATATTTCAACATAGTTGATTAAGGTTTACTAACATGATTTTAAAAGAGGTGACACGTGGAGACAGACACCATCCACCTCTTTAGTTATGGAGATGAAAGTATAATACATGCGTGTTATATAGACATCTTTGATATGTCTCGGTGTCATGCACCTCAGACATATACATTTTAGGTAACTTCACCTCAGATTTCTGAGACTGAGAATATAGGCTCTATTTGTACATAATTTATCTTTCTCTCTCAGATATTTCTGACCTCATGTTTTTCGTAAAATACAATACATGGGTGTTATTGAGTTTGACTCATAGATAAAGTCAAGTGGGCAAGATTGGAAGCCGCGATTTAGGGTTATTATTGAAATATAAATTATTAGTATCCCTATATATATATATATATATATATATATATATATATATATATATATATATATATATATATATATATATATATTTGTAACACAAAAACTCTAACGTGTAACTCTCAACAAATCAATAAGGCAAAACTATAGCGGCTCTATGTCCGAAACATAGGGAATTTTGCTGAACTACGTGAAGCTCTTTTGTCTTTCTCTCTACTATGATCGGTAATCGTGTACATGTTTCAACAATTATATAAGCATCTTAGATATGCCTTAGTCTCATGAAGCTCAAACACATGCATTTTAGGCAACTCCACATCAGACTTCTGAGATTGATAATATAGTTCAATTGGTTCAGCTTTATACACACATATCTTAAGGGCGTGCTAAAATAAATTAACTAATAAATCATTATGACTAGGATGGCAAACGGACATGCTCGCCTCGATTAGGTCCGTCCTGCAAAAACCCGCGAAAAAATAGGATCGGGTAAGATAGACATATTTGAGGGTGCGATCCTAAAACCTTGGTCAGTCCTCTAAAATTATATGAAAAAATGTGTGTCCACAAAAAATAGGACATACACATTAAAGGATGCGAGCCTAAAACTTTAATCCACTTTAAAAAAAATGGATAAAATAGATATGTCGAACCCGTTTTACCGCCCTTAATTATGACAACAACTGGATTTTAGAATTCATGGCATTATTATGAAAAGAAACTTATTTTGTAAAAAGATTTAAAATGTGAGAAATGTAGTTCATAGGAAAATTGACCCCGAAAACACGCCTCTTACATTGAATGTTAAAGAAACGAATCCAAAAGGTGCTTGGAAATTCTTAGGGGTTAGGTAGTGTGGTACACTGGTACATGCTTAACTTAGATCATTTTTGTCCCTTTAATTTATTTTAGGGGGAAATTAGTGGTTAAAATGGGTCCACCAACACTTCACCCTAATTGTATATAAAATAATAGCCACGAGAGACTTTTTCTTTTATCTTCATTTATACCCTACAATATATATGTGTGGTGTAATCTTAAGCCACACCGTGACATTTTGTAGGATATAAATTTGACTCTTAAACAACTTGGACAAAGAGTTTTCATTTTTCACTCCAACGCCACTGCAAAGAAAAAGAAGAGAAACTAAAATGGGGTCTACACCTACAGATGAAACTGATAATAGGATGCATGAGCTCAAAGCTTTTGATGAGACAAAAGCAGGTGTTAAAGGTCTTGTTGATGAAGGTGTTCTCAAAATCCCAACCATATTTCATCATCCACCTGATAAGTTCTCAAACTCCACAAATTCAACCAACACACAACACATCATTCCTGTTATAGACTTTACAAATACAAGGCAAGATATTATAAGCAAAATAAAGGAAGCTTCTGAGACATGGGGTTTCTTTCAAGTGGTTAATCATGGCATCCCCTTGAATGTTCTTGAGGATATGAAAGATGGTGTGGTTAGATTCTTTGAACAAGATACTGAAGTCAAGAAAAAGATGTATACTAGAGATCAAACAAAACCATTGGTTTATAATAGTAATTTTGATATGTATAGTTCACCGGCACTTAATTGGAGGGATACTTTTGTACGTAATGTTGCTCCTAATCCTCCTAAACCAGAAGATTTGCCAGTAGTATGCAGGTGAGTTCTTGTTTGTGATTTACAGCCTCAAGTTAGTTATGGCTTGATGGTTTCATCTTCTTGTAGGGATATAGTTCTAGAATATGGAGCACATGTAGAGAAACTAGGAATGACACTGTTTGAATTACTATCAGAAGCTCTTGGATTGAGTCCTAACCATTTAAAAGATATGGATTGTTCTAAGTGGATTATGTTACTTGGTCATTACTATCCTGCTTGTCCTGAACCAGAATTAACTATGGGAACCACCAAACACTCTGATGGTAGTTTCCTCACTGTGCTGCTCCAAGATCATATTGGTGGCCTTCAAATTCTTTATCAGGATAGCTGGATTGATGTACCTCCAATACCTGAGGCTCTTGTTGTTAATATTGGTGATCTTTTGCAGGCAAGTTCTCTATTAGTACTTCACAATTCAGTTATATTATTGTATATGATTATAATTTTTATCCTACTGCAGCTTGTAACAAATGATAGGTTCAAGAGTGTTGAACACAGAGTTCTGGCAAACACCATTGGTCCAAGAGTATCTGTTGCATGTTTTCTTAGGGGTCAAGAGAAGCTCTATGGGCCTATAAAAGAGTTATTATCAAAAGACAATCCTTCCAAATATAGAGAAACCACTTTTACTGATTATGTAGCTTACTATGCTGCCAAAGGGCTTGATGGCAGTTCTACTCTTCAACATTTCAAGATTTAAGTTGGATATATAATGTGGGATAAGCTGGTTTGTTTAGCATGATAAATGAATAAGCTTATATAATATGGAAAACAGTAACAACTTTCAATATGATTGTAGAACTTATTTTTGGATTTGAGTCTGTGTTATGCCTATACTTTGCAACACATATTTTGCTAAGTAAATATCTGATTTTGTTCTGGTACATTCAGTGAGATATTAATTGAAGCTAGAAGCTACCACATATTTTTTGTTGTGGAACTGTTTTCTTACCTGCAATAGTTTTCCTAGCTCATAGTGAAATTGATGCCAAAATGAGAGGGTTTTCATCTATGAAGCATGGATTTCGACACAGACACGCCTACACCGCTAATATAAAATTATAAGACCCCGACACCTATAACATAACAAAACTATCACCTGATTTGGATCATCTGATCTCCCATTCACCGGCTTGTTAGACCCTATAGATACAATCACTCTGAGTTGTTGTCATCAAGACTTGTTGATCAGGTAACACGGTTGTGTTTTGTTTGTGTAGAAACTCTGTCATGTGTTATTCTCCATTATTAAGAGACAGGTTTTTGGTTCTATTTGTGAAATTGGTCACTTTCTTATTATTAAGATTTACAAACACTTGGTAAAGTGTTTTAGTGGAGAAGATCTCAAATTTATGTGGAGTTTAAGTTGAAATTCACGCGTAATATTAAAAAAATGACTCTGGAATTGTTCATATAAGGCCATTGTGTATTATTGAATACTTCTTTAATTAATTTCGTTTCTACTTTCTCTAGACGTAAGTGACAATTACATCGAAATGTATTAACAATTCCTAATGTTTTTTTTATTTATTACTTTGTTTAATTATTCATCTTTCCCTTCATACTATCTTGTCTCACACATCATTTCTACATTGTGTGAGACATCTGATTAAAGAAAATTTTAATAAATGCTAACAAACTTTTTTACTTCTCTCTAATTATTTCCTACTTTTCTTATTTTCTTAATTTCTCTACAATAATTCACTCCACTTCACTTAATATTTTTCTTATTATTCACTCTACATTTATGTTTTTATATTTTTTATTATGTAACAATTATGTTTTACAATTACAGTTAAGAAAAGTATGAGTATTAATAGCAACTCATATTTTATTACAAACTCTACATGACATAGGCATAACACAAATTATTAATATTTTTCAACTTATTTAGTTTATTCTTTTATCATGCTATACAAACCATCTAACTCTACATTGTCAAACTCAAATCTTGAAATGTTGAAGAGTAGAACTGCCATCAAGCCCTTTGGCAGCATAGTAAGCTACATAATCAGTAAAAGTGGTTTCTCTATATTTGGAAGGATTGTCTTTTGATAATAACTCTTTTATAGGCCCATAGAGCTTCTCTTGACCCCTAAGAAAACATGCAATAGATACTCTTGGACCAATGGTGTTTGCCACAACTCTGTGTTCAACACTCTTGAACCTATCATTTGTTACAAGCTGCAGTAGGATAAAAATTATAATCATATACAATAATATGAATTAACTGAATCGTGAAGTACTAATAGAGAACTTGCCTGCAAAAGATCGCCAATATTTACAACAAGAGCCTCGCGGATTGGAGGTACATCGATCCACGCGTCTTCGTGAAGAATTTGAAGGCCACCAATATGATCTTGGAGAAGCACAGTGAGGAAACTACCATCAGAGTGTTTGGTGGTTCCCATAGTTAATTCTGGTTCAGGACAAGCAGGATAGTAATGACCAAGTAACATAATCCACTTAGAACAATCCATGTCTTTTAAATGGTTTGGATTCAATCCAAGAGCTTCTGATAGTAACTCAAACAGTGTAACTCCCAGTTTCTCTACATGTGCTCCATATTCTAGAACTATGTCCCTACAAGAAGATGCATTGATTATTTAATGAATCTAAAAAGTCAACTTTTTCTTATAAATAGGACCGGAGGGAGTAGTATAAGATGGTTTTAAATTGCGGACCGCGTCACCTGATGCGGCCACAATATTGCGGTTATGGTAGTGTCTGCGTCCGCATCTGACTGCAATTGCAGTGTGTTCGTAATTCACATTAAAAACCACATTGTAACGCCGCAACGACCGCATCATAACACTGCAACGGCCGCATTAACCCGCATCGAACCACATTGGTCCGCAATAGATTATATATTGCTAGCAAAAATCATTTGATCTATCTTCCTTTTTATTTATATCTTAGATTTAAGATATGTTTTGAAAGAATTAGTAATTTTTAAAGTGATGGTGAATTATTAATGAGATATATATAAAAAATTAGAGAAAAAATGGAAGATATAAAGTAAATAATAAAGTATAATATTTTATGCTCTAAAAAATAAATTCACGCCGCAATGACCGCAATCCATATTGCAGTAGCCGCAATAACCATAACCGCAATGACTGCAACCACATCTGCAGCCGCAATCACAATTTAAAATCATGGTATGGTATATATAAGAAAAGAACTCACCTGCATACTACTGGTAATTCTTCTGGTTTGGGAGCATTAGGAGCAATGTTACATTTAAAAGTGTCCCTCCAATTAAGTGCTGGTGAAGTATACAAATCAAAATTACTATTATAAACCAATGGTCTTGTCCAATCTCTAGTATACATCTCTTTCTTTACTTCAGTTTCTTGTTCAAAGAATCTAACCACACCATCTTTCATATCCTCAAGAACATTCAAAGGAATGCCATGATTAACCACTTGAAAGAAACCCCATGTCTCAGAAGCTTCCTTTATTTTGCTTATAATATCTTGCCTTGTATTTGTAAAGTCTATAACAGGAATGATGTGTTCTGTGTTTGTTGAATTTGTGGAGTTTGAGAACTTATCAGGTGGATGATGAAATAGGGTTGGGATTTTGACAATACCTTCATCAACAAGGCCTTTAACACCTGCTTTTGTCTCATCAAAAGCTTTGAGCTCATGCATCCTAGTAGTAGAACCCATGTTAGTAAAAACTCTATGCAAGTTGGGAATAATTGTTTGTATCATGGTTCCTTATAAATACATGGTCTCTTAATTAAAGAAGAGTGAATGACCAAACAACTTAGCTGCAAAGACCCATTTTAATCCACACAAACATAATCTAATAAGCAAAGCATGTGACCATACAACTTAGTCCATTCTATCACTTTCTAAGCAATTTCTCTATAATTTTCCAAGCACCTTTTGTATGTGGTGTGACACTTTTTTCCATTCTATCACTTTCTATGCAATTTTTATAAAACTTTCCACACGTATGTTCTTATCTTTAGACTAATCAAACTATCAAAAAGTCCTCTAGATGTCATTTAAAAAAGAAAATGCCCAAAGTTTCAAAGGTAGACAAAAGCCAAAATCCAAAGGGATAGATAACATTAAGGTATACTTTGAATTAACTTTAAAAAAAAAGTATACATCATTGCATGAATGAATCAAGTGGTTTTGGCACTAAGTTAGTATTCAGCCATGTGATTGGATTTGTGGAGGATAGTCAGATTAATTGGTGTTGGAGCATCAATTCCTGAGTCAAAATGAGGGAGATATTTTTATAAGCAACATACACCGCGAGAGACACACAACATACTCATCCAAAACTTTAAGGTGATAGGTGTATGAGTCCTCTCACTTATAAATGCTCAAGTCTCAATTTTTCCTATAAATACGAGATTTTCCTGCACTTATTTCTCAACACATGAAAGAGTTTCCGCTTAAAAGAAATCATCGTTCAGAGACTTTAAGTGTTGTTCAAAGACTTTAAGTGTTGTCGCATTTAAAATTAAACTACTAATAAACTAGAACTACATTACAATACAATCTTTTTATAGCAGTTGTCATGTATTTCATCATTAACTGCACACATTAAAAAATGTGTTTAAATAATTTCTCTTTTCTAAAATAGTAAAATCATTTCCTAATAATTTAGAGAAATAAATGTAGGTGCGTGCTTCGTAAGGAAGTTCAATATAATAGGTTTTACACACAAAAGTTCGAGAAAATAATATTATGAGGGGCCTTCATTGATTTTATCTTTCACATTATCTCAACCTCCACAATGAAAACTAATAAACTATGGTGAATTCTTATCTATCCAACTCAAAAAATTGGGTAAAGTTACCTTCAATGTAAAATTTCTTGGAGACAACAAAAAAATGTGTTAAAATTAAATGAAACATTGTGATTGATTGAAGGTACACTACCTAACTTTTTGTGATGGGTAGAGAAGTTGTCCCCATAAACTAAGTTAAACTAATTTTTCTTCCACATACATATGCAAAAGATCACATCATGTGGTAGAAGTGCTACCCCAACTCTTTAAGCTTTTAATTGAGCACACTTGTAGCTAAATTTTATTGTAAAATTCTCAAGAATCCCACCTAAATGAAATGATAGAACCATCGTTTTAAATTGCGGTCCACAATTGCAATTGTAGCCACAATATTGCCGATGCGGTAGTCTCCGCATCCGCATCAGGCCGCAATTGCGGTGTGATTTGTAATCATACGTCCGACAACACTAGAATTCGCATCAAACACCTTCAACAATGTTTTTTCACATATTTTCTTCATAACTCAACATTTGAGAACTCAAAAACTCAATTTACATGTGATTTGTAATGTAAATTCATACCGCAACGGCCGCAATGCGCATCGCAACAACCACAATGGCCGCAACCGCAACCGCAATTTAAAACCATGGATAGAACAATCTACACTAATTAGAATTAGCCAAAGATACCATACACCCAAGTCCAAAAGCAATCATGTAAAAAACCTATTAATGTATCTATAAGATAATAGAAAAACATACAATTGTGACATGTTGATGAATGAATATTTGAAGAAAATTTCTTTACCCACCTCCCTATGGGGGTCACCCCCAGCGAAATTCCCAACTTACCCCTGCTTCGGAGATTCATCTCCGAAGTTTTTTTTTTAGATTTTTATAGATTTCGGAAATGCATTTCCGAAATGCATCAAAATTCATTTATTTTTTACAATCAGGTAAGAAAACCATTACAGGACTCAGACGGTTACCTTCTAAGAAATGTGGTAACACTTTCCTACTTAAAAGCCTACGTAACAAAAATTGGGAAGCTCCACAGCCACGCGCTAATTCCATTTTGTTACTTACAGTACGTAGTACGTATTTTTATTAAAAGAATAAAAAAACCTTTTGAAATTTCGAAGTTCCCTTTTCCTTCTCCCCACCACTCTCAGACGGTTAACTTCTAAACACTTTCCTATTTAAAAGCTTCTCACCCATTTTTCTTTCAAAATATCCCAAATCATTTTCGATCCTAAGTCTTCTTCTTTGCTTTAACGTTTTCTATCTCTTGTTACTGCTTTCATCACAATGTCTCGCCGCGGTGGAGGAAATCATCCCGAAAATCGCCGGAGTCAACCATCTCCTGCACATTCTCAACAATCATCCGTCAATGCTGCAGGATCAGGCCGTGGTGGTGGTGGCCGTGGCTCTTACGGTGGACGTACCTCCGGTTCTTCTTCCTCTGGACATCCACCTCCTCCGTCATATGCTCCAGCCCCGGTTACCTCTCCTCCGTCTGTTGTTGCAGCTCAGGTTGTTCGTCCATCTGTTTCAGTGCTGTTTGTTCCATCTGTCGCAGTGCCGGTTGCTTCCTTGAGTTTGGCTCTGATCTCCATCGAGAGCCTGACTGCCGAAGTTAAACAAAAGGCTACTCTAGAGTCGGCTCCGTCGTCTCAGAAGGCGGTTAGGACTTTCTAACCTGTTGCAGCGTCTCCTCCATCGTCTTCATCCGATTAAATAAAACAAATCGTTCTTGTTTGTTATTTTTCTTCTGTCCAGACCTTATTTCGGAAGTGCATTTCCGAATTCCTCCAAGGGGGGTGAATTCGGAGATGAACTTCCGAGAACACCACATTTTCTAAAAAATAACTTTATTTCGGAGATGCATCTCCGAAATCAATATTTTATATTAAAAAAAACACTTTTTCGGAGATACATTTCCGAAAACACATTTTTTTTCAAAAAAAGTACATTTTCGGAAATGAACTTCCGAAAATAGGGGTATTGTGGTAAATTCACCAGAGGTGGCCAAGAAGGTTAGGAGGTGGGTGAAGAAATTTTCTATTTGAATTCTTATGGTGATTCATTAATTATCCCTTCATAAAAAAATACGAGAAGATGAAATTTAGTGCCTCCAGCTCAACTTTTATAGAATAACTAATCTCAGCAACCATTGATTTCAAGATGAAAATCATAATACAAAAACCTAAATATAACATTTGGTATAGTTGCTAAAGAAACATTTGGTATAAAAATGAATTTGTTACAAGACATAGGCATAACACAAATTTTAAGTTCAAAATTGGATACAGACATATTGAAAATTGTTAATAATTTCCAACTTATTACATATGTTTGTTAATCATGATGCTAAACAAACCAGCTAATTCTACAATTTCAAACTCAAATCTTGAAATGTTGAAGAGCAGAATTGCCATCAAGTCCTTTTGCATCAATATGATCTTGGAGAAGCACGGTGAGGAAAACTACCATCAGAGTGTTTCGTGGTTTCGATAGTTGATTCTGTTGTCGTGAGTTGGCGTGATAAATTATAGGGATATTGTTTTCCTTATTTAATATAATTACATAGGGTAAGAGATTCCATATAATATGATTGCATATTATGTGGGATTGTGTTTGAATATTAACTGACTGTCATAATTTCCTATAATTACATATTGAAGGCTATATATATGTAGTTTGTGTAACAGGAAAAAATACAGAAATATATAGAAACATGTTTATATGTTTTTCCATGTGTTAACATCGCATCAGAGCAAAGGTTTTTATAAGTTTCTCTCTTTAAGAAACCTAGCTGCAAACATACCATGGAGTCCCCCCGTTGAAACCACACCACCAACTGGTGGGTCCTCTACCAACAATCTATTTGAGGAGCTAACCTCCAAATTGACTCAAATACTAACCCAAACACCACCTCAAACACATACCCAAATATAAACAAATGATTCTTCTGTTGCACAAATCGGCATCAAGTTGGACGATACCAACTATGCTTTGTGGTCCCAAGTTGTTGAGATGTTTATCTCTGGCAAAGACAAATTGGGTTACATCAACGGAGACCTTCCACAACCAGAATTGACGGATCCCTTGTATCGGCGATGGAGGACAGAAAATTCCATTGTCAAGGGATGGCTTATCAACTCCATGGAACCGGGACTGATCAACAATTTTATCCGATTTTCTACAGCAAAAGCAGTATGGGATGCGATTGCTACGACTTACTTTGACGGCACAGACACCTCCCAGGTGTATGATCTGAAACGAAAAGTCACAAGACTTAGACAAGAACAAGGATCGATTGAGACGTACTACAACAACCTCCAAGGTCTGTGGAGAGAAATTGATTTCCGCTGACCAAACCCTATGACATGTGAATCTGATATTAAAAGATTCAATTTGATTACTCAAGAGGATCGAGTCTACATCTTTCTTGATTGATCGGTTGGACAAGGTTCGAAGCGATGTGCTGCAGATTAGGCCGTTTCCGACGGTTGAACATGCATATGCGTTTGTTAGAAGAGAAGAAATACGACAAACAGTAATGATGACTGAGTCGGTAGGTATCTCCACAGGTACGGTGCTTGCTTCAAAGGGAGTGTTACGACATGCTGGACAAAGTGGAGGACAAATCCGCGGACAAAGCCGCTATGACCAGCCACTGTCTCTCAAATTAATGTCGCACATGCTTAGTCAGAATGCAAGTGGTGATCACACTGCAAGTCAAAAGGTAACACCCTCTAATATGAAGTTTAGCAAGCTAAAGTCTCAATCTGAAGGTGAGGGTTGTACGCATTGTGGGAATGCTAAGCACAGTCACTAAACATGCTTTAAATTACACGGATATCCTGATTGGTGGGATGAATACAAGGCCAAGAAACCACGCGAAGCTGTTGCCAAAAGTGGGTCGGGACATGCTGCCATTGCACATGCAGAACCACAACTATCATTGTTGCCACAACTTGAATATTTTAATGTACCAACACAAAATTATGGCTCCTCAACTCAGAATTCAGGTAACCTCGGTTTATCATTAATCAGTGCAGCTGAACGTGACTATGATGGATGGATAATTGATTCAGGTGCAACCGATCATATGACCTATGATCCTAATGACTTTATTAATTCTACACCACCAAGGAGAACTAATATTGCTAATGCCAATGGGGTTACATATCCAGTTACAGGAGCTGGAACTGTAGCTCTTTCACCTTCTCTTTCGTTGTCACATACCTTACTTGTTCCATCGTTGTCACACAAATTGATGTGTATTGGCCAGGTTACTGAAGAATTAGATTGTTGTGCACTAATATACCCTCATTTTTGTCTTCTTCAGGATATTCTCACCAAGGAGATCATTGGTCGTGGTACTAAAAAGGGGGGTTGTATTACATGGAAGATTTCAGCACGGGCAGAGCAAACCATATGCGACATTCTTTGGGGGCCAAGTATAAGCAAATTTTGTTGTGGCATTGTCGGTTGGGGCATCCATCATTCAATTATTTAAAGCACTTGTTACCAGATTTATTTTCTGATTTTGATGTATCTGAGTTGAAATGTGACACTTGCATTCTTGCTAAGAGTCATCGTGTATCTTATTCTTCTAGTTCAAATAAAAGTGATACTCCTTTCGCATTAATACATTCTGATGTTTGGTGGCCGTCCCCTATTTCTACTATACATGGTATTCGGTGGTTTGTCACTTTTGTAGATGATTGTACGCATATGACTTGGCTTTATGTCATGAAACATAAGCATGATGTATTCAATATTTTTTCAGATGTTTCATGCCTTAATTCAAACTCAATTTTCTGCTAAGGTTCGAATTCTCCGATCTGACAATGGAGGAGAATACGTAAATCAAGAATTTAATCATTACTTTCAAACTCATGGAATTGTACATGAAACTACATGTCCTCAAACACCACAACAAAATGGTGTAGCCGAAAGAAAGAACCGACATATTTTAGAGACAGCTCGTGCTCTCCTTATTGGCTCCCATGTGCCACGTCATTTTTTGGCGGATGCTATTGTTTCTGCAGTATATCTTATGAATCGAATTCCATCTCGAGTGTTAAATTTTTAGACTCCACTTCAAGTGCTCTCAACACATGGTCCTTTGCCTTCTATTATGATGTTTCCTCCTCGTGTATTTGGATGTGTAGCCTTTGTCCATCTACATAAAAATCAGCGGACAAAACATGATCCATGCGCTCTCCGCTGTATATTTTTGGGTTATGCTACTCACCAAAAAGGTTACCATTGTTACAATCCGTCTATAAAACGGACATATGTTACCATGGATGTTACTTTCTTGGAGTCCGAATCTTTTTTTCCTACACCAACATCAAATTCTCCTCTTTAGAGGGAGATATGTAGTCAAGAGAAGAATTGGAAAAGTTTGTTTACTTTAGACAGCCAGCAGAGTCATAATGCTTCTGTTGAATCTAATGATAATGTTGTTGAAAACCATGATGATTCAATTGCTCCTGTTAATAATACAGTTGAAACCCGTGGAGCTTCGGTTGAAAGTAGCGATAATGTAACAAAAGGTATTAATCTAGAAGACTCGGAAGAACCCCCTTCTACAGTACCAAATGAACAATCTCTTGAGAATATTCTTGAGGTAAGCTCGTCCAATAATCATGTAAATATGATCAATACTTCTTCTGGTTATAATTTACCTTTCAGGAAAAATCGAGGACAACCACCAGATCGGTACTCTTCAGATTATGAGGCAAAAGGATCGAAACATCCAATTGCAAATCATGTTTCTTCGCAAAGATTATCAAACCCACTAAAGGCATTTGTATACCAATTGTCCTCTGATCATATTCCTACAAAAATTGAAGAAGCTTTAAAGGATCCCAAATGGGTTCAGGTAATAAAAGAAGAGATGGACTCACTCCTGGACAACAAGACATGGAACCTTGTTCCGCTGCCAAAAGAGAAGAAAATAGTGGGTTGCAAATGGGTTTTCTTAATCAAACATAAAGCATATGGTTCCATTGAAAGATACAAGGCGAGACTTGTAGCAAAGGGGTACACACAAACTTATGGCATTGACTATCAAAAGACTTTCTCTCCAGTGGCTAAACTAAACACTGTTAGGGTACTACTTTCTCTAGCATCTAATTTAGATTGGCCATTGCACCAATTTGATGTGAAGAATACCTTCCTCCATGGAAGCCTGAAAGAGGAAGTATATATGGATATCCCACCTGGGTACATTGTTCCTTCACAAACCAAGATCGCGTGTAAACTACAAAAGGCGTTGTATGGTTTAAAACAGTCACCCCGTGCATGGTTTGGACGGTTCAACATAGCAATGAAGAAGTTTGGTTTCAAACAGAACCACTCAGACCATACTTTATTTTTGAAACATCGGAATAAAAAGATAACAACGTTGATAATTTATGTTGATGATATGATAATTATAGGGGATGACGAGGAAGAAATATCTAAACTTCAAAAGCATTTGGCAAATGAATTTGAGATGAAAAACCTTGGAGGACTCAAATATTTTCTTGGAATAGAGGTGGCTAGATCAAAACGAGGAATATTTCTATCCCAAAGAAAATACGTATTAGATTTGCTTTCAGAAATTGGCATGCTTGATTGTAAGCCTGCTGACACTCCTATTGTTCAGAACCACCATTTAGGAGAATACCCAGACCAAAAACCCACTAATAAGGAGAGATATCAAAGGTTAGTTGGTAAATTGATTTATTTGTCACACACACGACCGGATATCGCCTATGCAGTGAGTATGGTGAGTCAATTTATGCATTGTCCAAGTGAAGATCATATGGATGCAGTAATGCGAATCATCCGGTATTTGAAATCAGCTCCTGGGAATGGACTTATGTTCTCTAAAAATAATCACTTGGAGGTCAATGGATATACCGATGCTGACTGGGCAGGGAGTGCAACTGATAGGAGATCTACGTCAGGTTATTTTACCTTTGTTGGTGGGAATCTAGTCACATGGAGAAGTAAAAAGCAAAAAGTAGTAGCATTATCCAGTGCAGAATCTGAATTTAGAGGTATGGCCAAAGGGTTGTGTGAACTTATTTGGCTAAAGAAATTGCTTACAGAGGTCGGCTTTCCACCTATTTCAGTGATGAATTTATTTTGCGACAAGAAGCAACCATTGCTATTTCCCAAAACTCAGTTCAACATGACCGTACAAAGCATGTCGAAGTGGACCGTCATTTTATCAAACAAAAACTTAAGGCAAAGATAGTGCAGTTTCCATTTGTCAAGTCTGGAGACCAATTGGCAGATATACTCACAAAGGCTGTAGCTGGAAGGGATTTTCATAACTCACTCAACAAGTTGGGCATTGGAGACATATACGCACCAACTTGAGAGGGAGTGTTGTCGTGAGTTGGCATGATAAATTATAGGGACATTGTTTTCCTTATTTAATATAATTACATAGGGTAAGGGATTCCATATAATATGATTTCATATTATGTGGGATTGTGTTTGAATATTAACTGACTATCATAATTTCAGGAAGTAAATCACAAACAAGAGCTCACCTGCATACTAGAGGAAAATCTTCTGGTCTTGGAGAATTAGGAACAACGTTACATACGAAAGTATCCCTCCACTTAAGTGCTGGTGAACTATACATATCAAAATTACTATTGTAAACAAACGGTTTTGTTTGATCTCTAGTATACATCTTTTTCTTGACTTCAGTATCTTGTTCAAAGAATCTAACCACACCGTCTTTCATTTCCTCGAGAACATTCAAAGGGATGCCATGATTAATCACTTGAAAGAAACCCCATGTCTCAGAAGCTTCCTTTATTTTGTTTATAATATCTTGCCTTGTAGTTGTAAAGTCTATAACAGGAATGATGTGTTCTGTGTTAGTTAAACTTGTGGAGTTTGAGAACTTATCAGGTGGGTGATGAAATAGGGTTGGGATTTTGACAACACCTTCATCAACAAGGCCTTTGACACCAGCTTTTGTTTCATCAAAAGCTTTGAGATCATGCATCCTATTATCAGAGTTCAATTTGAACTTGCTTTCAGTACACTCCGTGTTAGTTTTTCTTTTGGTAGTATGGTCTTGGAGTGAAAAATGTGTGGAAGCTGTGAAGAATAGTTTATATTATACATACTACTAACATTATCCATAAAACGTGTAGCAAAAATGTCTCTAAGAAGATAAAACGTGTTGTATATATGGTGATATTTTTGTTAGCGTGCCCATTTTTGCTACTACTCGTATCTTCAATGGATCATAAGGTGGTCCAAAGTGTTGTAGGATGAAAAGGACACATCAATTGATTTTCACAGCTACTTACAGTATCATAGTATTATTTCAAATGTGATTAATAAGAACCAAGCTGATTTCAAATGTGAACTTCTTCATATCATTTTTCTTTGCATCCAAGTATTTTGGTTTGTAGGATTTGCATTGATGAAGGTCAAACTTGTGTGGATTTTGTTTTAAAGACACTATTTTCTATCATTCTGATGCCTTTTATGAAGATATGTATATATTTTTTATAAGCAAATTCATTGAATGTCTTATAAGAGATACTCTACTCAATTACAACCAATTGATGGCAATTGGACCCATCTTCAACTGGTACTTCCAAAAATTACTCGAATAGGGTAAGAACCAGCAAAATAAACACGGACGATTATAAAAAAAAAAAAACGAGTATGGACATGGATACAAATACCTTAGAGCTCACTATGTCCATACCCATAAAATATAAAGGTTTAAATAGTTTTTTGATCCATGTAAGTTAACGAGTTTTTGATTTTGGTTCCTGTGATTACTTTTTTTTTTGTCCAAGTCCCTTTATATCTCACTTTCTTGTTGGCGTTAATTATTCTCTACGGTTAAAATTTTGTTAAAAAAAGCTGACTTGACTAACAGCGCACACGTGAAAATGATTTATATTTGTTTTTTATTTAACAACATACATACGTCGCTATTTATTTATTTCCCACCAAAAATGCCTAAGTGTTCAGAAATTAGTTTTTGCTTTTAGTCCCTATAAGTTAGGGTTTTGTATATTGGAAGAAAAAAGATGCTCTAGCTGTGGGAGGGAGGAGACGAACGAACGAAGATGGAAAAATGCTCGATTTCATGACCAAGTAACGCAATCACCTCTGTGGAACACAATCACATATGTGGAACTGAATCTAATATGTGGTATCTATTTTCTTCCTTTTATCGATGAGTTACCTCTGGTCATTGTGTCTTCTTGAAACTTGCAAGTGATGGAGTTCAGTTTGATTTTTCATTACGGGGGTAAATTTTATCGGGACTGTATAGTATATTACACATGGGGGACACGAGCATGCAGTAGATATAGTTTTGGATAGGTGGAGCTTATTTGAAGCAACGAGTATTATGAAAGAGATAATTGAGCTTGAGCATTCAGAATATTGGTTATGGTGGTATAACAATGATGCTGATAGCTATAGTAGAACGGTTGGTGATAGTGATGCTGATAAGGTATATCAATATGCCATAGAAATGAAATTTTCAGTGTACATATATGTTGAGCATAAAGGTAAAGACAATGCACAAGAAACTGATGTAGGTGATGTTCAAGAAGATGATGTTTGTGGTGTTGAACAAGTTGAAGTAGGTAATGTGCTGGTGTTATACAAGATGAAGTAGGGAATGTTAGTGGTGTTGAACAGCATGAAGTAGGTAATGATGTTGGTGGTGTTGAACATGTTGACGTAGGTATGATGTTGGTGTTGAACAAGTTGAAGTATGTTTTTAATTTTCAGTTTATTTTTATCGTTATTTAACTTTCGTATTTTACTTTCAGCTTTGACAACTTTCACGGAAACGATCATAACTAAAGTTTCAAGAATCCGATTGAGGCATTCTAATAATCTCCGGAAATCTAAGAAAGAGAGCTACGACTTTCGTGTTGGAGTCGAAGTCAGATTCGGAACCTATATTTTCCAGATTTGCGTTGGAAGCTGCAGCACTAGTTTATTTTCAGTTTTGGGTCGTTAGTAGTGGGCCTGGCTTTTGTAATTTGACCAAGTTGGGTCATAAACGGTTTTTGCTGATTCTTTCTAGGTACCTAGGTCTAGCCGCGGTACTATTCACGTTTTCTATTCACGAATTTTGGAGAGTTTGACAATTGTAATGGAGAACTAAACCTCAAGGATCAATTTACTGTAATCAGATGCCGCTTTGAGGTTCTTTTATAATTTTCCATTAATCTGTTCCTTTGAATCCAATCTATAATTACAATTGCTTGCTTAATTTAATTGTTTTTATATGATAGAATTCTTTAATTTGATTGTTGTTTGTTCTTGAATCAATTTCATGATTAGTGTAGCTTTTGCATTATCGCGTTCGATCATATTGTGTTTGCTTAATTCACAATAGCTTTTAATCCGTTTTCTTTATCCGGAATTCAGGGACAGACTTCGTATAATTGCTATTGTGCTTGTCAGTAGTTTTTGTAGTCGAATAGGATCAGACCCGTTTAGGGAATTGGAATTTTATAGGGATCAATGATAAGTCGGAAGTTGATACAGTGGATTGATTCGTTTCAGCTTATTTAGATAATCACTTTTTCATAATAATATATTTTCTGCTTTTTTATAATTGAACACGAAACAACTCCCCCCCTTAATTCGAATTCCAGTCGGTTAGTAATAACTAAGAATCCTTGTGAGACGATATCCGAGTTGTCGTTACCGCTAAACTACGTTTTACAAAATACTTGTTTTTTATCCGTGCGCGACAGCAGATCAAGTTGGCGCCATTTCCGGGGATTCTTGTCGTTATTAACTTATATTAGAGTCATAGGTTTAGTGTTCTCGCGTTTAGGCCGTAGTTTCCTCACGATTTTGGCCAATCCGCGTTTAGAGTCGAAAAATTTAATTTTTGGAAAAATTGTGTTCGATTGTAAAACCTTTTTGCCCACTAGGAGCAAAAAAATCGTGCGATCAATACTCCTTTACTCTAAAAGAGTAAAGGATTTCGACCCCAAATCGCCAAATTCGTCATTTTTCTATTTTTAATTAATTTTTTTTACTGTTTTTGCAGTTTAGAAAAAATCCAAAAAAAAATCCATAATTTTTATTTTGTCTAATTAGATGAAATTCTGTGTTTTTATATTTTTCTGAATTTAATTGAACTGTTTGTCTTCTTTCTATTTGTTTCTGCCTGTTTGGGTCATAGTTGATATTTATGTGTTTGTTGATAACATGGCTGAACAAAGAACTTTAAGGCAGTTGGCTGCCCCTGGTGTGAACTTATGCATTGAGTATCCTGATGTTGATGTACCTTTTGAATGAAAATCTGGTTTAATACATTTGTTGCTTAGGTTTAATGGTTTTGCAGGTGAGGATCCGCATAAGCATCTGAAGGAATTTCAGGTTGTGTGCTCTGCACCTTCCGAACCTTCACTAGAGGATATTGTCAAACAAATGGCTGCAAATAATCTCCAGTATCAACAACAAATAGATTCTACTCTTCAGACTTTGCAAACACAAATTTGACAACTTGCCACTTTGATGAATGCCATGCAGCAAGCTTAAGGATCAAACCAACAGCCCTTGGAAGAGCAATCTATTTTTCAAATAGAGTTGCTTTCTAAAACTGTTGATGATACTTGTACTGATTTGTTTGCAGATGATTTTCCATCATTGTCTGGTTTTGATGATGTTTACTCTTGTGATGTTTGTACTGACACTAAAATTTGTTCCGTTTGTGCTGAAATTGAGGTTGCCTTGCAAAATGGTATTCTTACTGCAGATGAGGTTGCAAATGAAGTTGTTCATGTAGATGAAGCTCTCGACACCCCGGCTGCCCGAAACAAATCATTCATCGAACAACCACATTCCCAATAGCTGAAACCAATTCCTGAAAATTTGAAATACGCTTATTTAGAGAGTAATGAAAAACTCCCGGTTATAATTTCTTCTGACCTTGATTTTGATCAAGAAAATAAGCTTTTGCAGGTTTTAAAGAAGCATAAGAAGGCGATTGGATGGACATTGACCGACATTCCCGATATTATCCCGTTCATTATTTTACATAGGGTCTCAATTGAAGTGGAAGATGAAACAAAAGTAGTGAGACAGCCCTTCAATCTTTTGAGCTTTGATGTTGTGGAAAATAAGATCACATGCCCATTCAACACTTTTATTTATCGAAGATTCTTCTTTGATCCTGGAATAAAAGGCGAAGACACTAATAAAAATTTCAAGTCTAGTGGACATTACCCAAAGTTACTCCATGAGATCCCCACTTTGGAAGAAGAAAATGTAGAATATATCTCTTTGGGGAAGGCTGCTTATGTGATCACATATCCTCCTTGACTACTCGGGTGTGTTCTTTCCTTTCTCTCACTCTTATTTTATATTTATGTTCTTTCATTGAGGATAATGTATGTCTTAAGTGTGGGGGAGAGAATCATTTATTTGTTTTGTTTTCTTTCAATTTTTTGTTTTGTTTTTAGTTCTTAAAAAAACATCTTTGTGAAAGTTATAGGCTAATCTGAGGTTAGTTGTGGAAACTTGGGAAAAGTTTATAAGATCGATACCGTCTTAACACTGTAAGTATCATGCATATGGAAGTTAATTTGAATTTTTATTGACATAGCCTAGAATTCTCATCTTTTAATAACTCTTGAGTAGTTTATTTGAGCAGTCTGTCGCGGGGAAAAATCGTATCTTTTTGTGGATGAGACACCTGATGCCTTCTTTGGGCTCGAGTGCTCATAAAAAATGATTTTTCTTTTGTTTCGACCAAACTTTTTATTATTTCCAAAGTAGGAAAAGGAAAAAAGCTGCAATAACCTTAAAAGTGGGGGAGAGATCTTTGGGTAAGAGGGTTGGTTATACGAAGGGAAGGTATTAGCACCCAACGTATCTATAGTACTCTATAGGCTTCTTTGTTGTCTTTGTTTCATTATATGTTATGGTGGAGGTTCTGTTGTGAAATAGGTGGGACCTAAGGTGTTTGTTTGATTATGCTCGCAAAGATCATCGCGATCCTCTGCATACATATCCCTTAGAGGGAATCAGAGCATCTGTAGCTCGGGGTCTACGGGTGCTAAGGTTTGAGTGGTTTGAGGGAGAAGTTTTGCTCGCCAAGGATACGACCTTGTGCCTACGTATTCTCAAAGGGATGTTGAGAAAGTCAGAGCAATCGTAGTTCCCACTTATGCTAGTGGAAGCAAAGGATAAGAGACAAATGTCATCTAAATGTTCGATGTATCTAATATATATCATCACATACATCTGTTTGTTTTTTGTTTGAAAATCTTTTCATTATAAGCCCTGGGCCATGCCACTTATGGTGCTTAGAATGATAAAGATGCTTTTTAGCCAGCCTTGTGGCAAAAACTTTCAATGAAGTCAGCCTTGTGACAAAAAGTTTTGATTAATCAGCCAACCTTGTGGCAAAAGTTTCAATGAAGTCAGCCTTGTGACAAAAACTTTGATTAATCAGCCAGTATGGTGGCAAAAAGTTTGATTGATTAGCCAGCCTTGTGGCAAAAAAGTTTGATTGATTGATTGATTGATTGATTGTTCGTGATGATATAGAAGAGATACTCCTATCAAAGAGATGATAAATGTCTAATCTCATAGGGTATTTGATTTGGATATTGGGGGGTGCTTATAAGAAGCCCGTGGGTCCTTGTACGAAGCCCAAGAGGAGGCTATCCGAGGGTCCTTGCATTGTAAGCCCAAGAGGAGGCTATGGGAGGGACTATCGAGGGTCCTTGCATTGTAAGCCCAAGAGGAGGCTATGAGAGGGACAAGTCGTTTGTACGAAGCCCAAGAGGAGGCGTGGTATAGTTGGTTTGAGCTCTTAGAGCGATTTCACCGGGAAACCATACTCTATGTCCTAACCTAAACTAGGGAGATTCTTTGCACGAAGCCCAATAGGAGGCTATGGGGAACCTAGTGTTGTACTAAGTTGAACAATTATATAACACAATCACAAATATGAACAAGTACGAGCAAATATGAACAAGTACATGAACAAATATGAACAAGTATGAACAGTTATATATGACAAGGTGTGTGTATACAATGGAGTTTATGAAGGAAATATACTTGTAAGCATGATCCGTTTGTAAACACGGGGCTCGGGACTTATACTCGGGGAGAGGCCCACTGAGTTTATTCAAAGCTATGTAAACAGGTATTTACAAAAGGGCTTGGGACTTATACCTACATGGAGGCCCATGGTATTTTTGGGAAGATTTAAAGAAAACCTTCATTTTTGATTTGTTGTTCGAGGTTAAAAAACAAATTGATCGAGATATGTACAAAAAGGTGTACAATGAAATACCTAATTTCATGTACAGGAATGAGACTTATACCTATGTGGAGGCCCATGTTTTATTTTATAAAACATGGTTGATTGTTTTATTAACAGACGCAAGGTTTCGTCGTTTGAAAAACTGTTTGAAAGTTTTGTTTTTGAAAGAAGTTTTCTGTTTAAAGAAAAAACTGTACAAAGAAAAAGGAAAGGGACTTATACTCTCTAATATTCGAGAGGCCCCGTTGTTTTTGAAAATCAATTGATTAATCCAAAAAGATTTGATCAAAAGTTTTTTTTGAAAAGAAAACCAAAAAGAAATGGTTTATTATTTTGAAAAACGGCGATCGCTTGTTTTAAAACAGTTTTGAATTTGAAAGAAATCAACTTAATTAAGGTAAAAAACAAATTTTATGCTTAATTGAGACCTAAGTGATTAGGGTTTGATCACAAAAATAATTACAAGTGATTAAGTTTGAAAATCAAGTGAAAAAAAACTATTTTTAAAGTATTAAAACATTTAAAAAACAAGTCATTTTAAACTTAATAAAAATATACCAAATAATAAATATTTTTGTGATTTTTTTATATATTCATAAAATATATATATTAAATGAATAATGTTCAAAAAATGAAGTAAAAATGAATTGATTTGATTGGTTAATTAATTAGTTAAAGTTTTAAAGAAAAAATGAAGAAAATATGTGTTAAAAAAAAGTTTTGTCTCCACAAGGGTTTGAACCCACGCCCTCACTCTCACCAGCCAAAACAATGACCAACTGAGCTGCGCGCGCAGCTTGTAATATGCTTGCTTCCATTTAATTAATTTAAAAATGAATGTTTGAATTTTCTGAAGAAAAATGGCGCCAAGAACACACCCCAATTTGATTTTTGAAAATCTTTGAAACTGAACCAAATTGACCAAGTAGATAGTCTATCTCACTCGGTTTTTCATAAGGAACATGATGGTACCATTTAATTTCATTTATTTTCACTCTAAGATCATCAATTTTCTGGAAATCGTGAAGAACCCTAATTCTATGATTCAATCTGAAATCGTGTATGATTGATGAATTATGAAATTGATTGAGGGTTATTGATCAGTGATAGTGCAGAAACAAGATGGCAACTCAATTTTTCATTTATGATGCATGTATGTATGAGTTTGAAGTTCATGAGGCTTACCTTCAAAAACGGCAAAACTGAAGATTGAATTCTTCAATAGAGGTGTTACAGATGCTTTGTAATGATCTGGATAGCTTCAATGATGATTATGGAACATGTCTGGATGCTTGGAGTGAACTGAATTCATCTGAGCATAGCCATGGGACCCGATCTGCAGTTGCTTGGAGTGAGGATCGAATTTGATGATTCAGAGGTTACAGGTCATATGTGAGTGTTTGGATCATTCATATGAAGTATATGGATGGTGTTAGAAGTGTTGGTTTGGACAGATATGGCTTGGTATGGATTTTGGCATGATAAGGTTCAATATATGCAAATATGGAGGTGAGATGATGATTCTGAGTTTCAAGTGTTTTTGGGGTGTGTGAGTGGATCAAACACATCACATATGATGTTTAGAAGTTGTTAGAACCATCACTTTGGCCATAGCTTCAAGGATTTGGAGGTTGAGATTTCTACCTCTTTGAAACTTAAGAAACTTGCATTCTAAGAAAGAAAGAAAAAACCTATAATTTGTGAGGTTTTGGTGTGATTTTGAATGAATTTGGACCTCTATTTATAGGCCAAGGATTCTGAACTCCAAGGCTTGCAAGTTGATCAAAGAATGGTGATTTGACATTTGGAGATAAAATGGAATCTTTACATTTAATGCAAATGGTTAAAAGTGACTAAACCATGGTTAAATCTCCAAGCTTCTTATCCTCTTCCATTCTGATCTTCAAATCAGAAAATATCTCCCAATTATTGCATTGATGCATCATTACTTGCATTATAGGTCATGTAGTGTAAGAACTTTGTGAAAATGGCTTGAAATTTCATGCATAATTACCTCTAATGACAAAATTCAAAACCATGGCTACACTCCATATTTTTTCATGCTCTTGGACATTTTGGAAAGCTCATGTTACACACTTCAAAACCCTAGTTGAAAGTTGTAGCAACCTGCCTAAAAATTTTAACTTTAGAGTCGCCACCTATTCTGAAGGGCGAATAGGAAACCCTACGCAGATGTGAGATTCAGGGTAAGTTACTATATTCAGGTCGAGGGAAGGTGTTAGGCACCCTCAACCCTTTCCTAAAGGCTAACATTTCAAAGATGAAGGTTTGTGGCAAAATATAAAGAAAAGTGACAAACAGAATAGGGTTAATAATTTTAATCATTGACATGATTAGGGTTTGAAGGAAGGGGGACTCGCCTTGTTGCCAAGTGCCTACGTATCTCCTTATGGAGAATCAGAGTCTACGTAGTTCGGGGACAGGATTGTACGCCTTAGAATTGATTATAGAGATTGTGTGAAGTTGTTTTGAAATTGTTTCGAGGCTCTTCGAATTGCCTATCGCAGTTTGAATTTGATTTGAAAGGGCATTTTGAGTTGCCCAGGATAAAAATCCTGTAGTATCGTGGTTTAGTGTATTTTAGATGTTTCGGGCGTACAACCCTGATTTGGCACAACTAACCGCAATGATCAATAGGTTTGATCACCATAGTTAAAAGATTGGGGTTTTACCATTACCAATTCAAATCGATTGATTCGATTATCACTAATAATGAATTAACGTATTTTATTATTTTATGAATTTTATTTTGTATTGTTACCCCTCATAATCGATTAACACGATTACAAATAATAACAAATTGGTAAGGTATGCTAATCATCATAACCAATAAGATGGTTACAACCATTTAGCAAAATAATGTGTATTTTAGTTTATAGGATTTGATTAATTAAATTAATCGATTATTAACCATCGCGACCAATAGATTTAGTCGGAACGGATAATAAATTGAATCCTAAAACCTTAGCCAATGGGATGGGGCAAACCCTAGTATTTTAATATATGTACATAGGGTTTTTATGGTTTTTACAATTTAATTGATTAAATCGAATAATCGAAAGACTCGGGAAAAAATCCTAATTAATTCCAAACCCTAATCCCTAATTTATGTGTTAATCCTAATTTAAATAAATTGGCTAAATCAAGTACAATTAATTGTTAATTAGTATAAATATTTAAACAATATAATAAATAAACATATAGAAAGAAAACCTGGGCCGAATCCTGTGTGATGCCTTGAGGAGTGAGTATGGTGGACCTTCAAGCCAGATGCGTGAGATCTTACTCGCTGGAGATCCAACGGCTAGATGCTGAGGGTGCACGGCATAGACATGGGGACGCGCATACAGAGCCTGAACGCAATACCTTGATAATTGATAAAACCAAAAAGCGCCCCCAATAGGGATCGAACCTGGGATGTCTTGCCTAAGTCAAGTTCCTCCTGCCAAACGCGCCATCAGCTTTTGCTGTTAGCGTAACACCATGCAAACATGTTATACCGAATTTAATACGAATCCAGAATTAAAACAAAACGCGCCAAGAACTGTATCCTTCTTCTTCTTCGTAGCTTGTTTTCCTGCAACATTTTTGAGACCTTTTGGCTACGGTTTTGGCATGTAGCCATAGGCCTGCAATTATCCACCTTACCAAATACATCATATAAACTAAAAATAAAACCATGATTCGATTAGAAATCTTCCCCTAAGTGCAAAAACACCATTAATTTCAGTTAATTTGGTCTCCAATGGTGAAGCCCCAATTTGCGAGTTCGGAAACCTGGCTATGGTGTTCTTTGAAACCTGCAATAAAACTTCAATCAACTGGCACAGAGATGTTGTAAACATAGTTATAAACATGAATCTGCATCCAAAATCGATCTATGATGCCTCCATGATGGAACTCGATCCAAAAAATTTTGAAGCTCAAACCGTCAGCGTCCACGTACGTATGGGTGCGTTTTGATGGATGTTGATGATTCAGTTTCGATCAATCATCGTTAAGGAAGGGATTGGCATCATTTATCTGACCTGAATTAGGAGTTAAATCGAAAAACGAATTGGTCCTCTCCTTGAGTTTTCATGAACTCGGTTTAGTTTCATTCTCGGAGGCTAGCGAAACTCCCCCCCCCTGTATGCCATTGTTATTTTCTTATATATGATTCAATTAGGTCAAAGGAAACTCAATCAAGATCTTTTTTAATGGATGAATCAAGACTTGATTTCCATGGCATCCAAACTTGCTTTTTTCGGTCCTTCTATTTTCCACCCTTTTCTCACGTTTCTTTTTGGGCAATTTTTGGGACAATAAAGCCTTTCCTCTTTTATTTTTTTTTAATTGCCTAATAATAAAAATGATAACTAATAGTAATAATAATAAATAAAATAATAATAGTTAATGAGAATAGTACTAATGCTAATATAATAAAAATTAATAACAATACTATATTCTAACCTAAATATTAGTATTAATCCTAATTCTACCTAATAATAATATTAATAAAAGTTAATAAAAAAAGATCCTAATATTAACAACAATTAACAATGTTAAATACAAATAGTTAGTCATGTTAAGATAAATAATAATCAAAATGTTAGTAAACCCTGAAATACCCCCAAAAACTGATAAAACCCTTGTGTTAATTGTGCCCAAGCGCTTGGGTCCCAAAATACCTGTTATCCACACCTCTATCCCAATTTATAGGAGAATGCTGCTTTGAATAGTCCCTTGAACCTTAAATTATTGAGGATGAAATGCGGAGGGCAAATTTTGGGGTATGACAGCTGCCCCTGTTCAATCTTCTTAAACCTGAAGAATCAGATAGGCACGTCTGCCTGTCGTGATCTAAAGGTAGAAGATGATTGGACACTGAAATGCCCTGAAATTTGCCTTTATTGGGAAAGAATTCCGCGGGAGATGGGCTTATAGATGCCACCCAAGGTGAATACCACTCTTTCTTCTTCTTCTTTTTTTTTTTTGGAGCAGATGCTCTCTCTCTTTTTTTTGAGGAGCTACGCATTTAGATCGTAGCGTGGCCTAAAAAGGCAATTTTAACTTTATGCAATGTTTATGATGCATGCGATGCATGATGCAGTGTGCTTCTCAAAATAAATGAGAGCCAGGTATGTATATGCGTGATGTATGAATGAAGTATGTTAGTTGAAATGATGCATGATGGTTAGTTATGTTAATCGGAGTATGTTAGTAATTCTGAAAAGAAAGATATCACCTTTGATTGTTATGGGTGATGTTTTGGACGGTATCACTGCCGAGGGACTAACGTGATAAACCCAGTTGAGGAATCGTTTGAAAAATCTTGTGTGCTTGGAAAAGCTCCTAGAAAGGATGGAATACGTCTTGAAGAAGACTTCCTGGAAAGGTTTCTGAAAAGGAATAGCGAGGACCTTCTGTTGATTGTGTAATTGGCTTGCTATGGCCAGCAAGCCTCCGCAGTTTGTGAACCCCTCACTTACCATAGTGCTGGTAAGCTACTCGCAGTTTGTGAATTTCTCACTTACCATAGTGCTGGTAAGCTACTCGCAGTTTGTGGATTTCTCACTTACCATAGTGCTGGTAAGCTACTCGCAGTTTGTATCTCTCACTTACCATAGTTCTGGCAAGCTACGTCGCAGTTTGTATCTCTCACTTACCATAGTGCTGATAAGCTACTCGCGGTTTGTATCTCTCACTTACCATAGTGCTGGTAATCTACTCGCAGTTTATATCTCTCACTTACCATAGTGCTGGTAAGCTACTCGCAGTTTGTATCTCTCACTTACCATAGTGCTGGTAAGCTACTCGCGGTTTGTATCTCTCACTTACCATAATTCTGGTAAGCTACTCGCAGTTTGTATCTCTCACTTACCATAGTGCTGGTAAGCTACTCGCAGTTTATATCTCTCACTTACCATAGTGCTAGTAAGCTACTCGCAGTTTGTATCTCTCACTTACCATAGTTCTGGTAAGCTACTCGCAGTTTGTATCTCTCACTTACCATAGTTCTGGTAAGCTACTCGCAGTTTGTGGACCCCAATAGGATTGCTTGCTATAGTTCTAGCAAGTTCACCTGCACCAATAGGATCATCTGTCCTAGTTCGGACAATTCACTTGCACCAAAGAAATTACCTGCCATAGTTCTGACAAGCGTACCTGCATAAGAGTGATCGCCTGCTATAGTTCTAGCAAACTTACCTGCATGGAAAAGATTCACCTGTTCGGAGACTCACGACTCGAGGGTCGGAGAAAATACACCAATCACAACACGAGGGTTGGAAACTAGGCTTTTGTAGTATGATTTGAATTTTGATGTAATAGTGAGACGGGAACTGATTACCAGACGGGAACTGGGTTTAATGATGGTTTGGACTGCCAATAGAAATTGGGCTTTTTGTGATGTGTAAATGCACTAGATGATATGCGTATGCTAATGCGTATGTATGTATGCTAATGATGATGCAATCCCGAGATTTTATCTCCTTAAACCCATTGAGCTTGTTTACTCCATGCTTGCACTTATACCCTGACTATGCTTATGCTGGCTTTGTAATGTTTATGTATGCTTATGCGTATGTTTGGTTGACGTAATGAGTGGAACGAAGTAATGTCTTCTGTAAGATTACCTGAAAAGGTCTTTTTGGAATGGAAGTGAATGTTTGTCTTAAAGAAGACTATCTGAAATGATTTTTCGACATGGTAGCAATTTGTCTTAGAGAAGACCACCTGTAAAGGCTCTTAGCGTAGATAGAAATTTGTCTTAAAGAAGATTACTTGAAAAAGTTCTTAGCAAGGGATGAAGAATGTCTTTAAAGATGACTACCTGAAAAGGTTGAAAGATGTCTTAAAGAAGACTACCTGAAGAGGTTCTTGAGAGGGATGACGAATTGTTTTTTTTTTTGAAAGGGACTACCTGAAAAGGTGCTTAGGACAAGAATGTCTCGAAGAAGGCTACCTGAAAAGGTGCTTAGAAAAGTAATGTCTTAAAGAAGACTATCTAAAGAGGTTCTTGGAAATGGTGATAATTTGTCTTGCATAAGACAGCTTGAAGAAACTCCTAGAAAGGATCGTGAGATTCGTCTTAAAGAAGACCACATAAAGAGTTACGGTGTAATGTATCAGCCAATATATGCAATGCATGATTTGTATGTATTTGTATGATGCTCCAATGGTAGGTTGTTGATAACCAAAGCGTATATAGCTTGCTGGAGTTGCAGGTTTGTTTGATAAGGTGGGGTGTGATGCTAGCGCGATTTCCCAATACCTGTTTTGTTTGAACTTTGAAGATCGTAGTTAGGAGAAAGATTTGTTCAATGTTGTAAGGTGCGAGAACGCCTTTTTCCTTTTGTTGTGCGCCTTGCCCCAGTTTGATGATTTTTTTTAGAAGTACCCCACGCCTTTAAACTTTGGAGGTTCTCCACACTTTTAACCTTTGAATTGTTTGCCTTATGGATTTGATATCCAATGCCCCAGTGTTCAGTGGAGAAGGTGCCTATGATCTCCAAGTTATGAGGGAAGTGCCCCGAGGAATAACCTCGTCGGATGCTTTGCCGTTTAGATTAAAGGGTGTGCCCTTGGTTTCCATGATATGGAGGACTATCCATAGTGTGTTATCCTTCTGAATTTGAATTCTTCCCATGTTTGACATGCCCCTGTTTGAGATTGCTTTGAGATGTGCCCCAAGTCGATTGAACCTTAGGAAGACTGCCCCTAGTTAATAGGATGTTCGATTGTATGCCCCTGTGCTCCTTGAAATTTTTGCCCCTGTTTAGGAGAACCCCCTAGATGTGGTTCCCCCGACTCCAGGGTCTTTATTAGAAATGATCACCTTTGATTAACCCATTTCGAGATTTCCTCGATGCTAAGTGTATACTCGTAGATGGTGTTGTACTTTTTGAGACGTAGCTCCAATGGAATGCGTATGCAAGTTTTGAAATCGAAGTCCGTTATGAATTAGGACTGGATGGTTTTGAAAAGAATGCTTGAAGAAGCGTAGTGATTAGAAGTAGTTTTAACAAACATAGGAGTCAGTATAACAAATCCTGCTTAACATGCTTTCATGGTTAACCTTGCCTCAATTAGGACTTTTAAATGTTGTAACTTGGCCTGGTTCATGTTTTAAGAAACAATGGATATAAGGCTCAAAATTTATTTAACCCACCCATTTCTCCTTGATGTTCTCCAGATCCTAAAATTTGCCTAATTCAATGAATGCGCTTTGTTTGTAAGAGAATCGTTTTTTTTTATTTTTATGTTTAAGCAAAAGCCTTAGTAGAGATCCAAGCATTGATGATTTAGCAGTCACAAGTTTATCCTTTGTATTTCACCTTTGTTTTTTATCCCTTATTTTTGCATGAACCAACTCTTTTGAGTTTGGTCCATCGGGATGCCCTCATTTTTGCCTAAGTCATTTTTTGTTTCCTTTCATGGAATTTTTGTTTTGACTTAGCGGGCGTTTTTCTTTTGAAAGCTCCTTTTGAGATATTGATTTTTTTTGGATATTGAATACTGTGACTGCCATGTCGATTTTGATTTGTAAGCTTCGCCTTTGATACTTCCTTGATCTTGAATGATGTAATGAGGAAGAAGATTGTTGTGAATGTTATCTCCATTACTTCCTCAACCTTTGATGAATGCGAGGAAGAAGATATGCTTGAACCTTATGCTTGGATTGACCGATTCTCTTGGCAACCAAAATACATCATTGAATTAGTTGACATCTACCCTGCCCCTGGTTGAAATCAAGGTTTATTTAAAAAGTAGAAAAAAAACTCCAACTTCTGGCTCGAGGGGGTGACGAGGGATTAACATCCTTATATCTCCACTGTTTGGGAATGGAAACAATGCCTGTACATCCTCGGCTCGGTCTTACCTTGAAAGCATATATTTAGCTGGACTTAGTTTTTGTATTCGTCATTCTCCCTCAAGTTTGTTAATAACCCTAAAAATAGAAGTGTGTGACTGGAAAGTCATGGTAGTGAGTGAATGAATTGACTCCAAAACCTGCATGGTTGTCCCATTAGAATTACTAATCCGAAGGTACAACTTTTATCTTGAGTAACACTTAGCGGTCGTAAGGGTTGAAATTGTGAGCACGGTAAACACCTATCGATCCTAGGGATAATCTCCTTTGTAGATCCACTGACCTTGTTTCACTCCTTAGATTCTTAAACTTGTAGAAGTGAGGGAAACCTCGAATTTTCTTTGGACATGTCAAACCTGGCGGGAATAAATCGTTAGCGGTGGGTTTTCGTCGTATCGGAACTTCATGAGTTTCCTTTGACTGAACCTCTTTTGCTTTTCCTAAGGATAGTATCACCTATGACCCTTTTTTTCTTGGTGTGGGGCTGACATATGTCGAATTCCCTCCATCGTGGTTATGCCTCTTTGTTCATGATATTGCCCCAGTTGGACTAATCCTTGCCCCCAGGTTATCGTAGAGCGTCCTCGAAAGTTTGATATGTTCTAAGATGAACCCCTTTATAACTAGATACATCTTGAGTGTATCTATGAGGGAACTCTTTGTTGAACTAATCCTTGCTCGATGACAACCTTCATTGTATTCATAATCTTGTTATGCCAAGGCATGGACACGTGGCTGGTAAAAGACGTCCCTTTTTTAGCAAGACCAAGATCTTTTATTCTCCTTTCTCCATAGTTTTTTTTTATCCTTTGATTTTTTTGGCGAGTTTCGGGAAACCGGCTAGCATGGTTGGTATGGATGCAGGCGAAGATAGAAATGCAAATGTGAATGTATGAGTGCATGAAAATGCCAATGCACGCGTAAGCGAGAGACTCCTTATATTGTAACTCCATGTATGCAATGCAGACGTGTAACATATGATCCTAGGGATAGCCTTAGAGGCGACATTAGACCCTCTTGGAATTCTGCAGGATAAATGTTATGACACGCTAAAGGAAGTCCCTTGGATTCGAGAGTATGCAGAAGATAGCGGCTAGTGACCGTTCAAGCCAGTCACTAAATCTCATGGCCATCGAGAAGCCAATTGACGTGTACCAATGAATTTGTCCCTCGTGGGAAGGTTCTCTATGCGGAACACAACCTATCTAAGGACGATATGGACGAATAGAAATCCCTACAGGCTAGGGATGTGATGTGTAAATGGAGATTCAAACCCTACAAGTTAGAGGGTGCGCGGGAATAAGCATGGAGTGATCGTTCAGGACAGTCACTAGATTTCATAGCCATCGAGAGGCCAATCGAACGCATGCTAGTGAAGTTGTCCTTCGGGGAAGGACGCGTCATTGTGGAAACACGTGGATGTAACAGAAAATCCCTGTATGCTAGGGAGTGCGTAGGTGTAGGCATGAGGTGACCGTTCGAGACAGTCACTAGATCGCATGGCCATCGAGGGGCCAATTGACGTGCGTTAATGGAAATGTCCTTCGTGGGAAGGACGCGTAGTTGTAGATACATGGATATAAAAGTAAAATCCCTACAGGTTAGGGAATGCATGGATGGTGATGTCCTTCGTGGGAAAGGCATGGTCTTCAGAAATTAGAGTCCCTATATGCTAGGGACCACGTAGGGACACCTGCAAAATCGCAACGCATAGATATTCGAAGTATATAAATTGCAAACATATAAAGAGCACAGCGGCACAAAAGTCCTAGGTTCATAGGTTCGACGTAGCGGCTCTAGGGAGCCTACCCTTTTTTTTTTGGGAGTGTTCTAGAAGGTCTCATGGGGTCGTTCGTAGCCTCCGAGACTTTTTCGTCTCTTCGGATTTTGGAACAACTCATTTTATCCATGAGGTTCGAATTTTTGGGGTAGGTTCCCGGAGAGATCAGCTAAGTATCCAGTCCAGCCCTCCACAAAGTCAAGCTTCGTTTCGGACCTTTCCGAATACCTAACCCACTCCGAGTGGAGTTATCAGTGAGACTCGTAAGGCGATTCATGTCCCCTTTTGGTCTCAAAGTTAACTCCCACACTTAGGTTTTAACAACAATATAGTATACCCAGCAGTATATAAAAATATAATAGTCAATAAAAAATATAAATATATTCACATAAGTGATCAGATATAAACATATCCTGAATAATTAAATATTTTTTAAATGAAAATAAATAAATAAACAAATTTAAAAATAAAAAAAAATAAGAAATAAAAAATAATTACAAACCCTGAAAAAGGCGCGTTAGCCAAACCCTAAAAAGTTGCCAAACCTAAACCCTGCCAAAGCCTAAAGCCTATAGGAGCATAGTAATTCACCGTTATAGTTATCCCCAGCAGAGTCGCCAGCTGTAGCAACCTGCCTAAAAATTTTAACTTTAGAGTCGCCACCTATTCTGAAGGGCGAATAGGAAACCCTACGCAGATGTGAGATTCAGGGTAAGTTACTATATTCAGGTCGAGGGAAGGTGTTAGGCACCCTCAACCCTTTCCTAAAGGCTAACATTTCAAAGATGAAGGTTTGTGGCAAAATATAAAGAAAAGTGACAAACAGAATAGGGTTAATAATTTTAATCATTGACATGATTAGGGTTTGAAGGAAGGGGGACTCGCCTTGTTGCCAAGTGCCTACGTATCTCCTTATGGAGAATCAGAGTCTACGTAGTTCGGGGACAGGATTGTACGCCTTAGAATTGATTATAGAGATTGTGTGAAGTTGTTTTGAAATTGTTTCGAGGCTCTTCGAATTGCCTATCGCAGTTTGAATTTGATTTGAAAGGGCATTTTGAGTTGCCCAGGATAAAAATCCTGTAGTATCGTGGTTTAGTGTATTTTAGATGTTTCGGGCGTACAACCCTGATTTGGCACAACTAACCGCAATGATCAATAGGTTTGATCACCATAGTTAAAAGATTGGGGTTTTACCATTACCAATTCAAATCGATTGATTCGATTATCACTAATAATGAATTAACGTATTTTATTATTTTATGAATTTTATTTTGTATTGTTACCCCTCATAATCGATTAACACGATTACAAATAATAACAAATTGGTAAGGTATGCTAATCATCATAACCAATAAGATGGTTACAACCATTTAGCAAAATAATGTGTATTTTAGTTTATAGGATTTGATTAATTAAATTAATCGATTATTAACCATCGCGACCAATAGATTTAGTCGGAACGGATAATAAATTGAATCCTAAAACCTTAGCCAATGGGATGGGGCAAACCCTAGTATTTTAATATATGTACATAGGGTTTTTATGGTTTTTACAATTTAATTGATTAAATCGAATAATCGAAAGACTCGGGAAAAAATCCTAATTAATTCCAAACCCTAATCCCTAATTTATGTGTTAATCCTAATTTAAATAAATTGGCTAAATCAAGTACAATTAATTGTTAATTAGTATAAATATTTAAACAATATAATAAATAAACATATAGAAAGAAAACCTGGGCCGAATCCTGTGTGATGCCTTGAGGAGTGAGTATGGTGGACCTTCAAGCCAGATGCGTGAGATCTTACTCGCTGGAGATCCAACGGCTAGATGCTGAGGGTGCACGGCATAGACATGGGGACGCGCATACAGAGCCTGAACGCAATACCTTGATAATTGATAAAACCAAAAAGCGCCCCCAATAGGGATCGAACCTGGGATGTCTTGCCTAAGTCAAGTTCCTCCTGCCAAACGCGCCATCAGCTTTTGCTGTTAGCGTAACACCATGCAAACATGTTATACCGAATTTAATACGAATCCAGAATTAAAACAAAACGCGCCAAGAACTGTATCCTTCTTCTTCTTCGTAGCTTGTTTTCCTGCAACATTTTTGAGACCTTTTGGCTACGGTTTTGGCATGTAGCCATAGGCCTGCAATTATCCACCTTACCAAATACATCATATAAACTAAAAATAAAATCATGATTCGATTAGAAATCTTCCCCTGAGTGCAAAAACACCATTAATTTCAGTTAATTTGGTCTCCAATGGTGAAGCCCCAATTTGCGAGTTCGGAAACCTGGCTATGGTGTTCTTTGAAACCTGCAATAAAACTTCAATCAACTGGCACAGAGATGTTGTAAACATAGTTATAAACATGAATCTGCATCCAAAATCGATCTATGATGCCTCCATGATGGAACTCGATCCAAAAAATTTTGAAGCTCAAACCGTCAGCGTCCACGTACGTATGGGTGCGTTTTGATGGATGTTGATGATTCAGTTTCGATCAATCATCGTTAAGGAAGGGATTGGCATCATTTATCTGACCTGAATTAGGAGTTAAATCGAAAAACGAATTGGTCCTCTCCTTGAGTTTTCATGAACTCGGTTTAGTTTCATTCTCGGAGGCTAGCGAAACTCCCCCCCCTGTATGCCATTGTTATTTTCTTATATATGATTCAATTAGGTCAAAGGAAACTCAATCAAGATCTTTTTTAATGGATGAATCAAGACTTGATTTCCATGGCATCCAAACTTGCTTTTTTCGGTCCTTCTATTTTCCACCCTTTTCTCACGTTTCTTTTTGGGCAATTTTTGGGACAATAAAGCCTTTCCTCTTTTATTTTTTTTTAATTGCCTAATAATAAAAATGATAACTAATAGTAATAATAATAAATAAAATAATAATAGTTAATGAGAATAGTACTAATGCTAATATAATAAAAATTAATAACAATACTATATTCTAACCTAAATATTAGTATTAATCCTAATTCTACCTAATAATAATATTAATAAAAGTTAATAAAAAAAGATCCTAATATTAACAACAATTAACAATGTTAAATACAAATAGTTAGTCATGTTAAGATAAATAATAATCAAAATGTTAGTAAACCCTGAAATACCCCCAAAAACTGATAAAACCCTTGTGTTAATTGTGCCCAAGCGCTTGGGTCCCAAAATACCTGTTATCCACACCTCTATCCCAATTTATAGGAGAATGCTGCTTTGAATAGTCCCTTGAACCTTAAATTATTGAGGATGAAATGCGGAGGGCAAATTTTGGGGTATGACAAAAGTTTCTTCAATACCTTTAAGGAAATGGGTGAAAAAGATCCATGAACTTTGAAGAAAATGAGATTTTAAGTGAAATTTTTAAAAGATACCAACTTTGAAGCTCCATATCTCTTAAATGGTTGATCTTTTGGAAAATCATTTTATGTGACAAAGTTGTTCATTGGATCAAAATCTACAACTTTCATGTTGGAAGTTTTTTTCAGTTTGTAGGTGAAATTTTGAGTTATTCCCTTCCAAAGTTTGGAAAAAATCATTGAAAAACACTTAGAAATTTTTCTAAGTATGAAAGTCAAACTTTTGACTTTTTGATTCTTGATTGATTTTCTTGATTTTTCTTGATCAAATGACTTCATATATCATATATTGATGATTTGAAACTTCAAAAGTCATGGTTGACCAAAATTCCCCAAAAGTCAATGGTGATCTTGTACAGTTGACTTTTTCAGACGAATCACGTTTCTGGAGATTTCAAATGAACCAGGCTATCCTCACCAAATGAATGGTATGAGTGGATCACATTGGATTATTAGAGGACCTTGAGCCATTGTTTAACTTGTGGCACCATGTTCTGATTAAAAAGTCAGTGGTTCAGGTGAATTAGGTCAAAAACCCTAATTGTCGACCTGGTGAGATTGATGACTATGGATCTTGAATTGAGATGTAATTTCCATTGGATATTGCCATAGGGATTATTTGAAGATGATTGAAACCTTTGAGTGACTTCCTGGGGATTTTTAGGGTTTCCCAAATGTGATCCCTGATTTCAGTCCCTGATAGTTCAAAACCCTAATCTGATGATTTGAAATTTCACTGTTGATCAGTCCCTGTGTTGGAGATGTCTTGAGCCAATGGATTAGGTCAAAATGATGTACTTGGGGTCTTGAGGTCATGTCCCAAGTCATTAGGTCAAATCCTGAGCAAAAGTCAGGAGTATGCTATATTCAGTCAAAACCCTAATCTGGTTGATTCAGAGCCTTTGAGCTTGTTGAAATGGATTTTTGAGGACCAAATGTTGATTGTTGATGAAGATAGTTCCTTTGAGATGAAGGGATAACAAAACCCTAATTGTTTGTTACTTGTACTGATGAATAATTTCTTGATTAAACCTTGCTGAGCACAAGTAGCAAACACAAGCTATGCAATTTGTTAGAGATGCAAATGATGCATATGCAAATGATATGAGGTGGTATCTTAGGTCAAAAATTGGGGTATGACACAGTCGGCACCATCTCACACGCACTCTACGCAAGGAAACCGATGAAAATAAGTGAGTGATCAAAGTTTTATCTGGAAAAAAAAGAAAAGAAAAGGGAATGCGCCTTCTAAGTTTGGTGACCTTCACCCGGTCACTCAACCCTACGGATGTAGAACCTTAAAAAATATTTGATAATAAGACTCGTTGTTAGTTGGTTCAGCGGTTTCTGGCGCTGAACTTGGTAGGGCGGATTACGGTCCGATCCCCCGCAACTACAATCGAGTAAGCAAAGGGTTATGCCACGTAAGTACCAGAACCCCGTGCAAAAAGGATCAGAGTCACTAACCGGTCTCCTTGCTATGAGTGTGTGGAGATAACAGGCTTAATGTGATTGCGCTTGAATGAAAAAGAGCAAAAAGAAAGATGAGTAAGTTAGGATTTGACATAATAACATGATTCGAATTGGTTTGTATATTCATGAGACAAGATTAGTGCTCCTACGATATCCTTAGTGTGCAAGATTAGTACCTATTAATGCAATCTTAGCCAAAGAGGAGTTTGTAGCCTAGAATGAGTAACTGATGATGCTATTATGTTTCTTTTGATTTTATTTTGCTCGGAGTGCAAAAGTTTAAGTGTGGGGGAATTTGATCAGTGCATTTTGATGCACATTCCCTTATAGTTTTACTTAGGCATTTCTATCATTTGGTTTTTTTATCTTTGCATTTTACAATGTTTTTAATTTTCAGTTTATTTTACAATGTTTGTTACTTTCAGCTTTGACATCTTTCACGGAAACGATCATAACTGAAGTTTCAGGAATTCGATTGAGGCGTTCTAATAATCTCCGGAAATCTAAGAAAGAGAGCTACGACTTTCGTGTTGGAGTCGAAGTCAGATTCGAAACCTATATTTTCCAGATTTGTGTTGGAAGCTGCAACACTAGTTTATTTTCAGTTTTGGGTCGTTAGTAGTGGGCCTGGCTTTTGTAATTTGACCAAGTTGGGTCATAAACGGTTTTTGCTGATTCTTTCTAGGTACCTAGGTCTAGCCGCGGTACTATTCATGTTTTCTGTTCACGAATTTTGGAGAGTTTGACAATTGTAATGGAGAACTAAACCTCGAGGATCAATTCACTGTAATCAGATGCCGCTTTGAGGTTCTTTTATAATTTTCCATTTATTTGTTCCTTTGAATCCAATCTATAATTACAATTGCTTGCTTAATTTAATTGTTTTATATGATAGAATTCTTTAATTTGATTGTTGTCTGTTCTTGAATAAATTTTGTGATTAGTGTAGCTTTTGCATTATCGCGTTCGATCATATTGTGTTTGCTTAATTCACAATAGCTTTTAATCCGTTTGCTTTATCCGGAATTCAGGGACAGACTTCGTATAATTGCTATTGTGCTTGTCAGTAGTTTTTGTAGTCGAATAGGATCAGACCCGTTTAGGGAATTGGAATTTTATAGGGATCAATGATAAGTCGGAAGTTGATATAGTGGATTGATTCGTTTCAGCTTATTCAGATAATCACTTTTTCATAATAATATATTTTCTGCTTTTTTATAATTGAACACGAAACAACTCCCCCCTTAATTCGAATTCCAGTCGGTTAGTAATAACTAAGAATCCTTGTGAGACGATATCCGAGTTGTCGTTACCGCTAAACTACGTTTTACAAAATACTCGTTTTTATCTGTGCGCGACAGCGGATCATGAGGATGGGAGGGCTCTTAGGTTGGATGATTTCTTTGATGCTATTGATAATCAAGATAAAGAAAAAGGCAAAAGACGTAGGATAAAACTTGCAGTAATGAAGCACAAGCAAACTCCAAAGAAAGTACAAATTGGTGTGAATAATGTAGGGTCATCTAGTGGTGTGGATAATTAGATGGACATCAACTATGCTAGTGATGAGCTTGGTAGTAGTGACCATGATGCTTTTGATGGAGAGAAGGAACCAAAATATCTAAGGTTTAAGATCGAGGACTTAGACAACAATTACAAATTCAAAGTGGGATTGGAGTTTGTATCACTTGATGAATTTAAAGAAGCAATTACTGAATGGTCAGAATTAAATGGGAGATAGATAAAGTATGTGAAAAATGATAAAGTTAGAGTAAGGGTAATTTGCAAGGGCAAATGTGGGTTTTTTGCACTTGTTAGTAAAGTTGGGAATATTCACGTGTATAGAACGAAGAAATGGGTTGGAACACACACGTGTGGCAGGGTATTGAATAATTGTTCTGCCAATTTGAAGTGGGTTGCTAAAACTGTGGCGGCTAAGATGGCATCTTTTGATGGTGTTAAGATTCGTGATATTGTCTCTGAGATTTAGAGTAACTTTTATGTTGGTATAACTATGAATAGGGCATGGAAGGCCAAACAAATTGCAAAAGATTTGATTGAAGGTGATGCAGCGAAACAATACAAACTTTTGTGGAGATACTTTGCAGAGTTAAGGAGAGTCAATTATGGGAACATTTGTAAAATTAATCTGGAAAGGGTTGGACCAACAATACAACCAAGATTTGACATCTTTTATTTTTGCTTAGATGGGCTTAAGAAGGGCTTCACAATATCATATAGGCCATTCATTGTAGTTGATGGATGTCGTCTTAAGACTAAGTATGGAGGGACTATTCTTATTGCAGTTGGTAGAGATTTAAATGACCAATACAATCCCATAGCTTTCGGGTATACCACTTTCTGCACCTAACTATATTTTGATTGTGGTTATTCCAACAACTGATTATGTACCTGTTGCACTTTTTCTACTACTCCTAGAGTTTAATTGAGTTTATTATACCATTTCATAATGATTTGGAATTATTCTGTTGATGTGTTGCACCTCTAATATTATATATTTTAGAGGAGGAGAAGAAGAAGAAGAAGAAGAAGAAGAAGACAAACAAACCAAAATTTGCAAGAAAATTGGAATTGAGGAGAAGTGATTGGACAAGAGTCCTTAAATGAAAAAACCTCAAAGGAGAAGGAAGTAATCCATCGCAACCTATGGATGTGTAGAAATTAAGCATCTTGTTATAGCTTATTTTGATGCCTTTTGGCTTTGTTGGTCTATGTATGATGTGTCTTTGATGTATTTTGAGACAAAAGTCTATGCCTTTTGGATTTATGTAATTCTGAGACAAATAACATTATTATGGTTTATGTATGGTGTGTCTTTGTTGTATTTTGAGAAAAAATATAAAGGTAGAGAAAAACACAAGAAATGGGGTTTGAATTGGGTTTTCTAATAAAGTTTCTTCTTAGAAACACTATTCACCTCAATCAATAAGATAGATAACAGATGAAAATAGATTTACATGTTTGATTTATACAAGTTCACCGTAGAAAAGGTTAATCTTGTCTACCCTCCAATGTGATTTCCCCTTAGAAAATGACTTAATCCACTAATCTTAAAAGATTACAAACAAGCTCTAAGAGTTTAGAAAGATACCTTAGCCCTCTCAAGTATACAGACTAACAACATAGTCACATGAGGAATACAAATCTCAACAGATTTACAAATGAATTTGTTTACAAGATAATGCTTCTTAATAAGCAGATTGAAACAAAAACTTTAAGAACAAATGATAACACAATCTAACGAGCAACATCTCGCGTGTTCTAGAGATTCTTAGAAATTATAATTCTCCCAATGGAGTGTTAAGTAAAATATCTCTAAGATATTTCTTTCTCTTTTTCTCTTTGAAGTTTGTTTGCTAAGTATGAAAATATAACTTCAATAGCTTTGTAAATCAGTAGCTTCTTCAAATGAGAGTGTCTCATATATATAGTCCCATAAAAAGTGATTGTTATGAAGGACAAGTTGAAACTATCCTTGCAGCTTAATGAAACGACTCTAAAAGGCCGTGGGGGACAAAGAGCACACCAAAAACGGGTTCATACAATACATATTGCAGTAGTGGAAAAAGTTGATGTATTATTGTACCATATAGCTTTTAGTTCAAGTTATTTGATCATTCTTCTTTTAGATGTACTTCTTTTCTGAATTAGAGAAATCATGGAAGAGATCAAGTAACATAGACGTCTCAAGAGAAAATATTCTTTAGAGTAAAAAAGATGTCTTCATTGTTGAAAGCAGCAAATTATTTGAACGACGCATTCTTGATTTCTGAACTAGAAGCAAAAACTTATTTGAGCCTTGAAATCTTGATTTCTGATATGAAAGAGTAGCTTAGCTAAAGAAACATTTGTAAATCCTTTATCTGATGAGTCATTCAACATTCTTCAGAACTGCTGATGTCACTTCAGAATTGAGATGAATAGTTCTTCTAATGTGTGTTACACTGATTCTGATGATTTTCTGGATAACTATCCTTAATTAACCAAAATAGTAAATCTGCACACTTAAGAAACTATTAGAGTACAAAATTATTGCATAACAAATATATGTATTGTTATCATCTAAACTTTAAGATTGAATGCAGAACCAAATCTTGTTATAACAAATTATATGTATTTGACTTTATGTAATTTTGAGACATGAAACATCATTATGGTTTATGTATGGTGTGTCTTTGTTGTATTTTGATACAAATTTATATGTCTTTTGTCCTTATGTAATTCTGAGACATGAAACATCATTACGGTTTATGTATGGTGTGTCTTTGTTGTATTTTGAGACAAATTTATATTCTTTTATGTTCTACAATATTAACTAAATGCATAAAATACAGGGATGAAATACAAACAAATCATTAACAAACAGGGATGTAATACAAACAAATTATTAAGAAAGAGGAATTAAAAACAAAAAGCTACAAACATATAGGGACGAAAGTAAAAAAATTCAAAGGTTCAGATTCATTCTATAATTAAGCCTTACAGGGACGAAATTCAATAATTATCCTTCTTCTAGGAACTAAAACAAAAGAAAATTGCAGACACCATGAACATGAAACTCACTACCATTTCTAGTAAGCAAAGAACAGACACCATGAAAGAGTCAACAAAAGCTTAAACAGTTTGGGATTCTTCTTTTGTTTTCCAACTTGAATTTCATCTTCTCTTTTTTCGTAGCTTCAAGACCTTTAATGGTGTAACCTAATTCCTAAATTACCTCTAAGCAATTGCATCCGATTGAATTTTTGGCTCAGTTGATGTGTTGCGTTCAAGTTCATCATCTCATATGAATAGCTTGCAACCTAATCCCGAATTTGAACATTTCCATAATCATCTTTTAGGATTTTCAGTTGAATTTGAGATGAACATCTTCATTGTTTTATTGCAACCACAAACTGGAATTTGAGACTTAGAATAATTACCTACAAATGATGTGCCATGGATGAATCTATAAATTCTTGAATTGTATAGGACATGTGCCTCTTTATATATATAATTTTAAAATACAAAGGCTATTCAAGTTTACCATTCAAAAATTAATAATGTCATGAAAAATGTAAAGGAAAGTAACATCACGTGGAGACGAATAAATGTATTTTTTATAATATTATTGATATAATGATTCGTTTATAATAATTAAAAGTACTGCACAAATTTAATAATTATATATGTTAATATGCTGTCCCAAATAAACTAATAGGAAAGACTACAAATTCTTTGTGGGGACATTCGTGAAAGAGATTATTCTCACCGATATATTCCTAAAATAATACGTGTGATTTAAATTTTCCTTATTATTCATAATTACTAAAATATTTATATTCTTTTTTTAAATAAATCCAAATCATTGAATAAGAAAAAGGAAGAAACAAAAAGGATAGGGGCATAAAATTTAACACATCAAACATCTTACAAAAGGGATAGTTGAACATGTTAACCTTATCCTTAAAAAAACTTTAAAAAACACAAATAGAAAGTGAATTCCACATTCGTCCTCAATAAAAAATTACATTGACTAATATATTTACACATGCATTTCCCTCTTGAATCTAAAGAAATATATAGTGTATAAAGTGTTCTTCCATTTAACTAAAAGATGTCAAGGGATAATATTCATATTATAAAATGCATGAATGGTCAGCATTGAGTCCATTTCAAGTCAAAAATTTCTCCATTTCTTCATGTTATCATATTCAATAGCAAGCATAATAATTTAGCTTAAAAAGAGGTGTTAACTACAATTCTAGTAGAGAAAACTCATCGAGAATGTCCCTAGGTTATCCCTAAATATGTCACCATAAGTTGATATTTAAGGATTTCCTCTTGAAGCATCATCTTTGTTGCACTTAATTCAATTATGACTATGAAATCATTAATTAACTTGTATAATTATAGGTGCAAGAACATGTCGAGATTTGATATCATAATGTTTAATGATTTTAAAATTGTGAATTGATGAGTACATGTGTCCCTTGGAAGAAGTAAATGTCATATAGGCCAATTGCTTAACATGAAGAATGTCTCTATCAATGTCAATTTTACCATTTTAAAATCTGATGTCATTTCCTATGTGCCAAGTTTTCCAAGGCATTATTAAAATAAGAGTCATGATCAGATTCTGAATTTGAGATCTCCCACTTCTACCAAAAAGTTTGAATAATGTTTCATAACTTGTTCTATTATTCATTCCAAATAATTGCTGCCATAAAAGTAGGGTGTGACTGCATCTAAGAAATAAGTGGTATGTAGTTTCTACATCATGATTAGAGAGAGAGAGAGAGAACCTCAAAATCATACGCATTCCTGTTGGAGCGGTAAAGCAACAAGCAAAAAGTAATAGGTTTATTATTACCGGGTGATATAGGTTATATCGTATCGTAGTCCACAGAGATTGGTAGACAAAAACTGTCGTTCGACTGTCTCACGTTCTAAGTTTCATGATTGGGTGCGAAAAGGTAAATGCGGGAAAAATAAATAAAAGCAATTAAACAATCTTAATAGTCTAAGAGAAATAGTTATGGAATTGCATTTCGTTCTACCCGTCGAATACTTAAATCTGAAGATCTTATCGCAACACACTCACAATACGCATCAAAATCACCAGGCATCATTCGAGATGCCACATCCGTGTCCATGTTTGAAACACCGACGAAAGCTCAACCGTGCTATTTACATCAGCGATTTCCCAACCGACACAAACAACACGGAGGCATTAAACTCGATACCCACTTTAATTATTAGCCCTAAATCCATGTCTGAAATCTAGAAGCTAACAGATATAATTCCTAATCAAGATCTATGATGTTCATGTCTGAAACAACACAAATCCAGAGCATTTAAGCAAAAAGATCAAGAAGAACAACAATGATGATTTGTAAAGTGAATATATAAACAATCCCAAGATCAACAAATGTACATACAATAAGAGTAGAAATATACATACAAAACCCACCATTGGAATGAAACATAGGAAAGAAAGAAGATGAACCGGAAACTCTCACCGTGTCAAGGCAATCGAGACAAATCCATAGCTAATCCACATGATGTAGCACCCAATGGTGTTTCCTAAACCTCTAAACTATCAAAAATGGATCAGAGCTCTTCCAGACGCGCTTAGCGCCAAAAAACCGCGCTAAGCACACCTACCGCGTTGTCCTTTAATTTTTCTTAAACCGCCAGAGCGCGCTTAGCGCCAAAAAACCGCGCTAAGCTCCAAACTTTCTGCCAGACCGCGCTAAGCGCCAAAAAACCGCGCTAAGCCCCCTCAACAGGACATCAAATTTTATTTCTTCAAAAACGCGTTCGCAACCGTGTCTTTGACACTTTATTCCTCGAAGCTCCGAACACACATAAATACCTACAAAAAGAAAACAAAACTATCAAATGGTACATATTTACACGAAAACGTAACAAAACACAAACGATACAAATATACACAAAAACAGGGAATTATTCAAACGGTATTACAAAAAGTCTCGATAAGTACCACTATTTACATACACAAAATAACTACATTTTGACACTTATCAGTTCCTCTTTGAACTAGGTTGTCTTCTATTGTAAGAAAATTATGCATTAGCTTCCAACTCACTAATGATTTAGAAGGAAGTATGTAGGGATGACAAATGAATTTTGTCCAAGAAGGCTCAATATAATCTCTCATGATAATTGATGTCTTAGATAATTGGATTTTCCAAATGGATCTTAACAATTGATGTCTTGGATAATTGGATTGGTCTTAACAATTTGCATCAATTGAATATCCACTAGAAATACTAGGTGTGGGGTAGGTACTGGAATTCTCTCCCTCGTCCCTGTAGTTAAAAAGCGGGTTTTCCCGACACCTACCATACCCTTAATTAAATCAGTTTTCCCCTTAGATTCGAGGTGGGGGCAATCGGGTTCGGAGTTGTTTGTCATTCTTAAACTACCGAACATGCCTAATTCCACTAAGTTATAGTCAATTTCTACATCAGTATGTTTCGCATTTCTATAACGGTAATTCCACAAGGATATGCTTTCATAGCGGGTCAAAGGCTTTATTAGGTTGTCATTCTCGTCTAAATCCCTAATTATCACCATAAATGAGAAAATGGAGGAGAAAGGATGTCAAACTTGTACTTATAAATGATGGCTTAAGCTTGAAAAATTGAAGAACCAATGAAGAATACAGAGGAGGCTTTCAAAGACCTTGAGACAAAAGTGTGTGAAAAGGTTAAAGGAATAGGGTTGAACACCCTTTTTATAGAGGTTTAAGGACTACTAGGAGTAATTAAGGGTTTCTTCTAACTAGGGATGGCAAACAGACCCATATTCGTGGTGCCCACCCGCACCCGAACCCGAGTCAACGTATAAAAACCCTAATTGACTGGGTTTGTGTTCGGGTGCCACCCGATATTTCGGGTGCGAGTTTGGGTAGTGTGAAACCTGCACCCGAAACCCAAAACCACACCCGCTTATATATATATATGATGTGGAAAGTTGTAGGAAAAATGTATTTTTCCGCGGGTTCGGGTTTGGGTGAAAAAACCATAACCTAATGGGTGTGGGCATAAGTGTTATTTTGTCACCCGAACAACATTTGGGTTTGAGTTTGGGTTCGGGTTCGGGTGCCGATTTGGGTGGGGTTTGGGTACTGTGAAACTCGCATCCGACCCGTTGCCATCCCTACTTCCTAGGTTTATCATCATACGTAAAAGCTTTGCACGCTTCTGACATGTGTGGGAGATTAAGGCCAATTTTGCATTCCAATAGTAAATTATCATTAATCACATTTAATGATGTGCATGCTTTTTACCTTCAATGACGTTTGGGGATTTCCCTCAGCTGATGTTTAGGGATTCCCTCCAATGGCGTATGAAGATTCACCTCATTTACACCTGGAGGTATATCCAAAATCAAACTTAAGGGGTTTTCCCCATGCTTGAGGGATTTTTCCCAGACTTAAGGGATTTGTCCCATGCTTGAGGGATTCACTCTAAGCTCGAGGCATTCTCCCCTGGCTAAAAGGACTCTCCTTAGCCACACCTAAGGGACTCGTTCAAATACCAAAAAGAGATGCAAACTAAATCAATTCGCTTTTTCCAAGCCCTTGCACTTAAGTGACTGTGTATTGGTATATTTGCAAAGGACCTTCAAGAAGAGTCATGGAAGATTCATTAAAGGGGTGACGTAACATATCGTCCACACGATCTTCCTAACTACTCGTTTAGTGGAACAAGCACCTTCCATTTGCTTATAACACCCATTTCTCAAATCGCCTGTCTTCTTATGGAAACATGGAGGCGGTGTGTCTTAGTTCATTATGGTATGGTAGAGGGAGTCAAATGGAGATAGTCATGCTCCACAACAAAACTGAGGATATAACTACCCCTCTTCCCATGCTCATAAGAATGGGAAATGCTGAACTTGTCTTTTTGGGATCTGAGACCCAGAGCTACAAAGTTCTTATAAATACCGCAAACTACCATACACAGAACTTCGCACCTCCCTGTTTGAGTTATCTCTAACCTCATAACAACCCTAAAAATCTCTGACAATCTTACAACACAGGATTGTCACATATTGTACTTTTAACAAGAACAATGCATGATTGATTTGTTGTGCTTGAAGTATCTATTATTCTAGCATTATCCTATTTTAATTTTTATAGAATGCTCCTTATTATAAGAAATTATTTAAGCTACGTTCATGGTAGACTTGATTCGACCTACAATATTTGTTATGTGGGTATTACGCAGGGGCGGATCTTCCTTGGGACAGGGGGTGGCCATGGCCACCCCAAAGTTTTTATGATTTTTTTTAAATAGGTATAATATATAATTTTTCTATAAAATTTAATATTTATAAATTTATAAAGCACCATGCTATCATAAATGCAAAATGGCCGAGTGGATATGTTGTATAATTGAAACCTAATTGTCATTGGATCAAAACCTGCTGGCTAGTTTTTTTTTACTATTTCTTTAAATTTTATTGAGTCTTTTTACAATTTTTTTAAAATATTTGTCTATGTATTCCCAAACTTAATATTATATTAAGTATTAGTAATTCTTTTTAAAAATTCTATCCAATTTATATATTAACAATAATGTCCATCCAATTCAATTTCTTAAAATTATTCTAAAATAAGTTTTGAATGTATTTTTTTTACACTCTCTCATTCATAATTTGTTTGGTTATTGATTTTCTTTCCTCCTCACATACAATCACGCATAAATTATTTAATTGTTATTTTTTTCACATAAAATGATTTCTATCAATTATCACTATACAAAATTATTGAACAAAGAGCATATAAAAATCGTAAATCTACAAAAATAAAGAACATAATAATATTGCTAGACACGTTGACAATAATTAGTTGATTTATGTTGACAATAATTAGTTGATTTTTGAAGATGTGTCAATAAATTTTATAGTATAATTTGACACTTTTTTGCACAAGAGTTTTAAAAAAAACAATTTATACATTTATTTTTGCTAGTAACAAAAAATGTGAAAGAAAATAGAATGATTTTTTTGGGTAGAAATGAGATATCTCTACGCGCAATTGCACAGACTAATCTTTCGAGTCGGATCCCTCAAAAGAATTTAACGAGGTTGCATGTCCAGGGCCAAGATCGAACCTTAAATTTTTAAATAATGCGGAAGAAATCTCTTACCATCTCATTCAAGTGCTATTGGGTAAATGAATAAACATTTTTAACATTATATTTTTTATTAATTTTTTTATTTTAATATTTGACCCCCTCAACAATTTCATCCTGACTCCGCCCCTTGGTATTACGAATCTATATTGATTGTGGTTTAAACACATGTTTATTTATTGTGATGAATGTTTATGTTGGTATTTTTCTAGTACATATGTGATGAATATTTTAGATGTAATGTATCTTAGTTGTTTAAGGTATGTGAGGTATATTAGTTGTGTGTCTTCTTGATGCTCTATTATATTTTGGTATTTTATTTTTTAAAAAAAATACATCGGTTTTCATTAAAATTGCAATTCTTTTTAAAATTTAATTTAACCACGCTTTATTGAAAAAACATTGTCCTTTTTTAGCAAATAAAAAATCATAATAAAACTAAACATCCTCATTTTCCTACCTCCTAAAGCACTTTAAGCTTAGTGTTGTCTTTTTGTTAAGACCTTTATAGGTTTATGGAAATGGCATTTTCTAGTAATTAAATTATAAACAATGACTTGAACAAAATAATATAATATGACATTTCGTATATAAATAATTATGATAATATAATAGGTACAATATATATAAAAATATTATTAAAAAATACAATAAATCTATTAATTTAGAAAAATATGTTCCTATTATAAACTAGACATGAAATAAGATAAAGTTCATATTGTTTTTTATTAAATATTATTGAGACATATATGAGTTTGGTTTTCATTGATGACTCATATGTCTTTAAACTTTGTTGTTTAAGCCACCTGTTGAATCTTTTCTTAGCCTCCAACCTCCTGGACCTTTCCAATCTCGACCAGTAATATTGTATCCAAATTTATAGTCATTTCCATTGTTATTATCTATTCCAGTTTTGATTTTGAATTCTTTTGTTACTCCAACTACAAACCAAAAACACATTTCTATTAAATATAATTAAAATAAGAAAAAAAATATGCTTATAAAGTTTTAATATATACTTTGATTCTCATCTTTGGATGTCTCATATCCCATAATAGAGATAAAAAATAATGTATAAATAAAAAGTATGAAAATAAAAGACTTGATTTTCATCAATATTGTTCAACTTAGAGTATATTATAATCCAATTTAAATAAAATTAGTTGCTATTTATAGTGATCATCAAACAAGATTTTTAAAGTAGGAATAAAAGTAGCTTGATTAGATAAAATATAATGTATAATAAAAATCATAATATAATATCATTTGGCTAATTGTAATAATAATAGGTCAAAAACATTTAATGAGTAATTGAAGGGTTATATTGGAACATAATTAGAAAACAATATAAAATGATTTTTTTAACCAATGCAAATAACAACTGATTAAGATGTTTTATTATTTCTTTACTCGTCTTAAATATAATTCTATATATTTGTTTGAATTAAGCTAGTTTGAAGAATAATAACCTAATAAATTTTGTGATGACAAATAAATAAATAAATAAATAAAATTTATCCTAGTCCCTAGATATTAGTTTGAAGACTATTAGTTGTCACTTATGCATTTGGTTCACATATATTAAAATAAGGACATTATTGTGATAGTGTGACCATAACCTTTTTTTTCAGAGTAACACAACTTTTGGCTAATTGTCTCTCATAACATGTTTCATTGAATTTTCATATTAGTTCAATGCCTATTACATTGTTAATGTTATAATAACATTGTTAATATATTTGAGCGTATTCCTACCCCTTTGTTATTTGTTTTGTGTTGTTTTGATCAGTGTTATACAAATATTTAAGAGGAGTAAGTGTTGCAGTGAGTTAGAAGAGGACTATGGAGCTCTCTTCATTTTATTTATTATTTTATCGTTGTTTAGTTGGAACTATTGGTCTGATTTGTAACATTAGGGAACTAGTTGTTTAACTTGTTTTGAGTTAATGTGTGAATTTGGTTAATTTCATTAAGTATTTTATTTGACGAGATAATGGAAGTTTATGTTATTTATTTGATTTATGTTGCGAGTTTATGAAATGAGTTTTGAAAGTATGCTTGTTATGTTAAGTAGCATCCTAAAATGACAATTTTATTCTTTTAAATTGAGTGAAAGGGTTTTAGGATGTTACATAGTAGTATCAGAACATGTCGGTCCATCCAGCCAAGTTTTGTGATATTATTTGTTCCCCAGTATGCGACATGTGTATTGACAATATCAATGCATGTTTCTTCTAATAGTTGTTTACCGGTGTGTAGAAAATGGTTGGAGGTAGAAATGACAAAGTGATTGCTGATGCTCTAGGACCACTGGCTCAAGTGATGGCGCAAGCAAATGAGGCGTTGCAAGAGAATCAGAATAAAAACCAAAACAATCTGAATGATGGAGATTGTAACACCCCATTTAAAACCCCAAAATAAATAAGCATATAATCAGAGAATAAGCATGCATATAATTCAAATGGGCGTCACATCGACGTTTTCAAAAAAACTAAAAGCTTTTAGAAACCGACAGCATTTATCTATACAACACAATACACCTGGTCATTTTAATAACACTTAATATAAAATCACAATTTAACCTGGATATGCGTTCACAGCGGAAATATGATACTCAAGTGATTCATAATGATTCATGTCCCATACCATGATCATACATCGACTAATGGTCTCAATCCAACATAAGACATATTTAGAATGTTTGGCTTATAAGGTTGCTAACAACATAAACAATTCAGCTCCATCTTGAACCGATTCGTCGACTTGCTTAGCGGACAAGAACAAATCTTCTTTAATACAATTCTCAGGAAAGATGACAGTCTTATCAAAACAGTTGATATACACACAATTAAATTCCAACCAATTCATGCCCAAAATCACATCGAGTTGTTCTAAAGGAAGACAAACTAAATCGATCCCAAAATCTCTACCAAAGATACTCAATGGATAATTCACACATACATAAGAAGTAGAAACAAAACCCATAGCAGGTGTATAAATAACCATACTTCTACGCATATCAGATAATACAAGATTCAATCTCTTAGCACAATCCAAAGAAATGAAAGAATGTGTCGCACCGGTATCAATAATAGCAATCAAAGGTGTACCATTAATGAAGAACGTACCTTGAATTAGTCTCTCATCAGTAGTGGCTTCCGCACCAGATAATGCGAACACTTTTCCTTTTGCTTGCTCCTTCTTTGGTTTGTCACATTTTGTACTAACGTGGCCTTTCTCTCCACAGTTGAAACAAGTTACATTCGAACCACCTCTACAATTAGTAGATATGTGACCAGACTTGCCACACTTGAAGCAAGTAGTAACCTCTTTCTTGCACTCAGCAGCTTTATGACCCTCAACACCACATTTGAAGCACTTAAGTGGAGTAGAAGATCCTACCCAACTTGGCTTCTTGCCAAAACCAGCTTGTTTCCTCTTGTCATCATACGGTTTCCCACGATCCTGATTCTTTCCTTTAAAACTCTTGTAGAGATAAGCACTCTCTCTACTATCCTCATCATAAATCCGACTCTTGTTAACCAATTCAGTAAAACGGGTAATCTGTTGGTAACCAATAGCCTTCTTGATATCATGTCTCAAGCCATTCACAAACTTCAAACATTTAGATCTCTCAGCATTAGCAGTATTATAGTGGGGACAATACTTGATAAGCTCCTGAAATTTAGCAGCATAAACAGCAACAGTACCATTTCCTTGCTTCAACTCAAGGAACTCCACCTCTTTCTTCCCACGACAATCTTCTGGAAAATAGTTCTCTAAGAAGACATCATGGAAAAGATCCCAAGTAACCTCAATGCCATCTTCTTCAAACCTTTAAAGAGTGTTGTTCCACCAATCTTCAGCTTCCTTTTCCAGCATATGAGTACCAAACTGCACTTTCTGAGCATCAGTACAGTTCATAACTCTGAAGATCTTCTCAATCGCCTTCAGCCAAGCTTGAGCTTTATCAGGTTCATGTTCACCCTCAAAGACAGGAGGATTGTTCCTCTGGAATCTCCCTAAAGCACGATACTCATCATCATCCCCGTTCCGGTTACCAGCATTCGCTGGAGGAATCTGACCAATAGCACCAGCCAACATCGCCAATGCCTCAGCAATAGCATCATCATTCATGCCTGCAACCATCGTCCTAAACAACCAAACAACCAGACAAACAGTGTCGATCGTGTCAGATACACAAATCAAATACAACAAGATAAAAGGCATTAATATCCTTGACCAACTGGTCGACCATCCTCTGATACCACTAATGTAACACCCCATTTAAAACCCCAAAATAAATAAGCATATAATCAGAGAATAAGCATGCATATAATTCAAAAGGGCATCACATCGACGTTTTCAAAAAAACTAAAAGCTTTTAGAAACCGGGAGCATTTATCTATACAACACAATACACCTGGTCATTTTAATCACTTAATATAAAATCAAAATTTAACCTGGATATGCATTCACAGCGGAAATATGATACTCAAGTGATTCATAATGATTCATGTCTCATACCATGATCATACATCGACTAATGGTCTCAATCCAACATAAGACATATTCAGAATGTTTGGCTTATAAGCCTCTCAAAACGATAATTAACTAACAAATAAGTTCGCAAATCATAGCATAATACAAGAGCAAATATAACATGAGTTCAATACACCCAATCTACCCAGTGTTACATGGCCAGAGCATCGACTCAATACCTAGTCTCCAATAACCAAGGAAGAACCTCCGGCTAAGTCACGCGCGGGCTACTAAACTCCAGAACCTGCATGTCCCCAAACGAGGGCAACATTAAAACAGAAGGATGAGAATACGAACCATTATGAAGAAAGTATAACGGAATACAATGGTTAAATCAACAATTCAAGTAATTAATCACACTATTGTTTACGGTGATTTCCGGTAAACAACCGCTAGTCTTCCAAACTATAATAAATATGATTTGGTTACTCGCAGGATCGACTAGATTGATCCTAGGACACATAGTCAAGACGATTGTTATCAATGTTCATTCGAACCATATTCATGATTTGTCTTTTTCAATAAGCGTTGTTCGATTAAAGAACAAATAGTCTTGATAATCACTTTGTTATATATAAATGTGACTTCAACGAAAAGATAAGTAACATAACATATGAAATTAAAAGGACTATTAAAACGTAAAGAATCTTAAATGCAGAAACGTTAAAGACTTTGAAAGTAAATAACATGAAAGTAATTCGAAAGTAAATGACATTAAAGTAAAGATACAGAAATATAAATGGCAAGAAGTAAACGAAATGCAGTAATTCTGGAAGATATTTGAAAACAAAAGATAATACACATGTATTAAAGTGGTGGTGTCATACGTACATTTTCTCAGCGAACTCTTTCTCTTAACGCTTGATACTTGAGTAAATATGTGAGTGATTTGTACAAAATGAACACACAGAATCCTAACATTAAGACTCCTATTTATACTAGTTTCGACCTTAACGGTCCTACACTAATCTGCTGCCACGTTTCTCATAAGAACTTCTAGCGACGCCATCTGGTACTTGGACAGTTACGAAACCGTCTTCGAATTTCAAATCTTCCCGCCTGAGTTCGTCTTCGACGCGTGGCAGTGTATTAAAAACACTACGAAAACACGCTAAGTAGTAACACTTGAATATATTTATAAATTTGTCTAAGTCCCCGAAGACACATACTTTTCACTAGCTTTCAGTATTCATTATCTTCACAGAGAACTTAGAAATCTTTATTCTCGAAGCATGACCATCAGTAGTCATTCTTTTATTTTTAAGGGATGGCCATCAGTAACCATCTTTCCTTCGATTTTCTACTTCTTCGAAGGGCAAATACTATAAAACGAAATCTTCAGCTAACAACTATGTATAACCATGTAGATAATAGTAATCGACCTATATTTCACATGTTATCAAGTATACAACAAGCTTAAGAGTATAATATTTCAATTCTAATATTATATTCTCAATTACGTACACAACCATAATTATCACATATTCACACATTTAATCAATATTTAAACCTCACTCATTTCAATTATCAAGTTCATGTATTCAAATCTCACTCATTTCAATTATCAAGCTCATACACATATCACAACTACATCAACTTCACATATTCAATTATCGCATAATTTTAATGTGACTCAATGCAAGATATGTGACGCTATGCATGTGGTACCGAATTGTGAACCCAAAGTTTCACCGCCTCCCGATTCAATATCTAGAATCTAGGCCACGTTTCTGATCCGGACAAGACCAAAGCCCATCAAAATGTAAACATATAGTTTACCGCTTCCGATTCACTCTAGAATCTAAGCCTCGCTTTTGTTTCAAAGCAAACCACCTTTGTTTCAAGGCACACCATGACATGAATGTATGTACAAAGTTAACAAACATATGCAATTAAGATCATCTCTACCATCTTAATATTTAGCATATCACAATAACCCACTCTATGAATTATCCACCATATCGTACACAACATTCTCATCACATAAGCATGATTCACATATAATAACCAACACGCAATTTCAATCCACCATTTCAATTAACACTAGCAATTAATACAATCACATGCTAACTCTCAACTTGTCAATTATATAGGATTTACTCATTTTCATATTAAACTAATGATTCATTGGGATTTTTGTCATCTAGTTATTCATGAAATTCAATTTTTAAAATCATAATAGAAATACAATCCATTTACTATCTCTATTAGGAACCTACTATTTTACATAGAATTTAATTTCATCAAACACACCTATTTACCAATTATTCTAATATATATTTATCATATATTTCTATTAATGAAGTGTGATGGTAGTTCATATTTTTTTTATTTGAATCAATAGCTAACAACATAGCATTCCATCACTAAATGGTGTTTAATTCACGTTTTCTTTTGGCCCATGAATAGCAACAGTAGCGAGTGCATTAAAGGATATAAACTGAACACGTTACTAGTGTAAGCACCAAGTATTTGTAGTTTTCTTTTTGCCAATAAATAGCAACAGTAGCGAATTCTATCAAGTAGGTGCATTGGTGATTCACGGTTTCATTAGACTAATATTAAATCAACAGCAGCATTCCATTCAATAAGTGTGTTGGTTCACGTTTTGGAATTTAATAAGAGCTAAACATCATCAGCTAAGTAATACAATATGAAACGGAGTACGTTTCTCAACGTAGCACGACAACAGCATCGGCCTGTAGCGAACCACCGTCCGTTATTCAATACTAGGCAGTGACATCATTCGGTGTCATCAACCCATAATTCCTTCCTATTTTCATTTTCAAAATTTTATGAACACAGAGTATTCGTTTCCGGCATTAATCTTTGGTTTCAAATTCCAATTTCTCTACAGGTTCCAATATACTAAACAGAATTTAAAACACATGTTTCATAAGATTCAACTATGAACAAATATAAATATGTTAATCTACCAATTACCCCATTATACTAGCCCACAATGATTAGGGATTCTCCCCCTTACCTCTTGATTTCTCCTCCAAAACCCTAGTTCCTCTTCTTGTTCCTCTCCTCCAAAACCCTAGTTCCTCTTCTTGTTCCTCTCCTCCACTTTTATTATTTAAACCAGAAAAATGAAAATGATGCTCCTACTCCTCATTTTCTTTCTTACTATCTTTTTTATTATATTGGGCCTAAAATGAATAACACCTCCTAATTGCTTATAACTCCAATAAATAGGCCCAATTAATCTAACTCTCTAATAACTTAATTAACTCTATTAAACACAAATGCACTCGAGTCTAATTAATTAAACTAATAATTATATCACATAACGATTAAATAATTAATTCACACGCCAATTAATATAAAATAATATAATAATATAAGTACCATAAAATAAAAAATTAAAAAAAATGGGTTGTTACAACTCTCCCCAACTTAAAAGATTTTCGGCCTCGAAAATTACCTTAAACGAATAACTCCGGATACGCTTCCTTCATCTTATCCTCGAGTTCCCAAGTGATGTTGCCATCGGCGACTCTGCCCTATACCACTTTCACCAAAGCGATCTCCTTACCATGAAGCTTCTTCACTTCACGATCTTCAATTTGCATAGGTGTTGTATCAACCGTCAAATTATCTCTTACTTGAACATCATCCAACTGAACAACATACGATGGATCCGCAATATATCTCCTCAATTGAGACACATGGAACACATCATGGAGATTAGAAATAGACGGTGGCAACGCAATCCGATAAGCCACTTCACCTACCCTTTCCAAAATTTGGTAAGGACTAATAAAACGCGGCGTCAACTTACGCGACTTCAACGCTCTACCAACTCCCGTTATTGGCGTAACACGGAGAAACACATGATCATCCTTCTCAAATTCAAGAGCCTTCCTCCTCCTATCATGATAACTTTTTTGATGACTTTGAGAAGCCTTCATCTTCTCTTGAATCATCTTAATCTTATCCGTAGTCTCTTGAATCAATTCGGGTCCAACCACAGCACTCTCTCCCGACTCATACCAACACAAAGGAGTTCTACACCTCCTACCATAAAGAGCCTCAAAAGGTGCCATTCCAATACTTGAATGGAAACTGTTGTTATAAGTAAACTCGATCAAAGGAAAGAAATTATCCCAGTTTCCTCCTTGTTCTAAAACACAAGATCTTAAAAGATCTTCAAGTGACTGAATAGTCCTCTCCGTTTGACCATCAGTTTGCGGATGATATGCTGAACTCAAACGCAACTTTGTACCCAATGCACTTTGCAAACCTTCCCAAAATCTTGAAGTAAACCTCGGATCTCTATCCGAAACATTGTTCGACGGAATACCATGCAAACACACAATCTTCTCGATGTACAATTTGGCAAGCCTCTCCATCAAATAATCCATCCTCATCGGAATAAAATGAGCACATTTCTTCGACCTATCCACAACGACCCAAATCGCCTCACAATTACTCGATGTCCTCGGAAGACCAGAGACAAAATCCATGGAGATACTATCCCATTTCCACTCGGGAATAGATAACGGTTGCATCAAACCAGACGGTTTTTGATGTTCGATCTTTGACTTTTGACAAGTCAAATAAGAATACACAAATTCCGTTATGTCCTTCTTCATACCTTGCCACCAAAACATTTTCCTCAAATATTTATACATTTTAGTAGCGCCAGGATGAATACTCAAACCATTTCCATGTCCTTCCTCAAGAATCCTCTTTCTCAAGTTCGCAACATCTGGGATACAAACTCGATCACGACATCTCATAATACCATTCTCATCAATCCGAAAGTCACCACCGTTGTCTTGATTAATCAATGTGAATCGATCAACCAAACCCAGCTCAGATTTCTGTCCCTCTCGAATCTCATCCAAAATACCACTAGTAAGCTTCAACATACCAAGTCTCACACCACTAGAAGTCTCTTCACATAACAAACTCAAGTCTCTAAATTGTTCCAACAATTCAAACTCTCGAACCATCAACATAGACATGTGCAATGACTTCCTACTCAATGCATCGGCTACAACATTTGCTTTACCAGGATGGTAGTTTAAACCAAAATCATAGTCCTTCAAGAACTCCAACTATCTTCTTCATCTCATATTTAACTCTTTCTGATCGAACAAGTACTTCAGGCTCTTGTGATCACTAAACACATCAAACCTTGATCCGAACAAATAAAGTCTCCAAAGCTTTAACACAAACACCACAGCTTCCAACTCTAAATCATGTGTAGGATAATTCCTCTCATGAACTTTGAGTTGCCTTGAAGCATAAGCTACAACTTATCCTTTTTGCATTAGAACACCTCCCAATCCCAACAAAGAAGCATCACAGTACACAATGAAAGATTCTAACGGACCCGATAAAATCAAAATAGGAGCTGAAGTCAATCTTTTCTTAAGTTGTTGAAAATTCTCTTCACATTGCGAAGTCCAAATAAAGGCTTGCCCTTTTCTAGTCAATTGCGTCAACGGTAATGATAACTTAGAAAATCCCTCAATGAACTTCCTGTAATAACCAACCAAACCAAGAAAACTTCTAATCTCAGCAACAGACTTAGGAGCTTCCCATTGAGATACAGCCTCAATCTTCGAAGGGTCAACAGAAATACTATCACTTGAAATCACATGCCCAAGAAAGCTTACTTCACTTAACCAAAACTCACATTTAGAGAGCTTAGCAAACAACTTATTCTCTTTCAACACTGATAACACAACCTTCAAATGCTCGGTATGTTCCTCTTCACTCTTAGAATAAATCAAGATATCATCGATGAATACAACAACAAACTTATCCAGATAATCATGAAAAATTCTATTCATATATTCCATAAACACACCAGGCGCATTAGTCACACCAAATGGCATTACAGAGTACTCATAATGACCATACCTCGTCTGAAAAGCAGTCTTCTGAATATCCTCAGCTTTCACACGAATCTGATGATAACCAGACCTCAAATCAATCTTGCTAAACACACAAGCTCCAACTAATTGATCCATCAAATCATCAATTCTCGGAAGTGGATATCGGTTCTTAATCGTCACTTTGTTCAATTTTCTATAATCAACACATAATCTCATAGAACCTTCTTTCTTCTTGACCAATAGAACAGGTGCACCCCACGGAGATACACTAGGATGAATAAATCTCTTCACAAGCAAATCTTTAAGTTGACTCTTCAACTCTTTCAACTCAGAAGCAGACATTCTATAGGGAGCCATCGATACAGGACTAGTTCCAAGAACTAAATCAATTGAAAACTCAACCTCTCGTTCCGGCGGTAAATCACTTATATCATCAGGAAATACCTCCAAAAATTCACAAACTATAGGCAGTTCCTCAATGGTTCTCTTATCGCGCACATCTAAGGTTGCTAACAACATAAACAATTCAGCTCCATCTTGAACCGATTCGTCGACTTGCTTAGCGGACAAGAACAAATCTTCTTTAATACAATTCTCAGGAAAGATGACCGTCTTATCAAAACAGTTGATATACACACGATTAAATTCCAACCAATTCATGCCCAAAATCACATCGAGTTGTTCTAAAGGAAGACAAACTAAATCGATCCCAAAATCTCTACCAAAGATACTCAATGGACAATTCAGACATACATGAGAAGTAGAAACAAAACCCATAGCAGGTGTATCAATAACCATACTTCTACGCATATCAGATAATACAAGATTCAATCTCTTAGCACAATCCAAAGAAATGAAAGAATGTGTCGCACCGGTATCAATAATAGCAATCAAAGGTGTACCATTAATGAAGCACGTACCTTGAATTAGTCTCTCATCAGTAGTGGCTTCCGCACCAGACAATGCGAACACTTTTCCTTTTGCTTGCTCATTCTTTGGTTTGTCACATTTTGTACTAACGTGGCCTTTCTCTCCACAGTTGAAACAAGTCACATTCGAACCACCTCTACAATTAGTAGATATGTGACCAGACTTTCCACACTTAAAGCAAGTAGTAACCTCTTTCTTGCACTCAGCAGCTTTATTACCCTCAACACCACATTTGAAGCATTTAAGTGGAGTAAAAGATCCTCCCCAACTTGGCTTCTTGCCAAAACCAGCTTGTTTCCTCTTGTCATCATACGGTTTCCCACGATCCTGATTCTTTCCTTTAAAACTCTTGTAGAGAGAAGCACTCTCTCTACTATCCTCATCATAAATCCGACTCTTGTTAACCAATTCAGTAAAACGGGTAATCTGTTGGTAACCAATAGCCTTCTTGATATCATGTCTCAAGCCATTCACAAATTTCAAACATTTAGATCTCTCAGCATTAGCAGTATTATAGTGGGGACAATACTTGATAAGCTCCTGAAGTTTAGCAGCATAAACAGCAACAGTACCATTTCCTTGCTTCAACTCAAGGAACTCCACCTCTTTCTTCCCACGACAATCTTCTAGAAAATAGTTCTTTAAGAAGACATCATGGAAAAGATCCCAAGTAACCTCAATGCCATCTTCTTCAAACCTCTAAAGAGTGTTGTTCCACCAATCTTCAGCTTCCTTTTCCAGCATATGAGTACCAAACTGCACTTTCTAAGCATCAGTACAGTTCATAACTCTGAAGATCTTCTCAATCGCCTTCAGCCAAGCTTGAGCTTTATCAGGTTCATGTTCACCCTCAAAGACAGGAGGATTGTTCCTCTGGAATCTCTCTAAAGCACGGTACTCATCATCATCCCCGTTCCGGTTACCAGCATTCGCTGGAGGAATCTGACCAATAGCACCAGCCAACATCGCCAATGCCTCAGCAATAGCATCATCATTCCTGTCTGTAACCATCGTCCTAAACAACTAAACAACCAGACAAACAGTATCGATCGTGTCAGATACACAAATCAAATACAACAAGATAAAAGGCATTAATATCCTTGACCAATTGGTCGACCATGCTCTGATACCACTAATGTAACACCCCATTTAAAACCCCAAAATAAATAAGCATATAATCAGAGAATAAGCATGCATATAATTCAAAAGGGTGTCACATCGATGTTTTCAAAAAAACTAAAAGCTTTTAGAAACCGACAGCATTTATCTTTACAACACAATACACTGGTCATTTTAATAACACTTAATATAAAATCACAATTTAACCTGGATATGTATTCACAGCGGAAATATGATACTCAAGTGATTCATAATGATTCATGTCTCATACCATGATCATACATCGACTAATGGTCTTAATCCAACATAAGACATATTCAGAATGTTTGGCTTATAAGCCTCTCAAAACGATAATTAACTAACAAATAAGTTCGCAAATCATAGCATAATACAAGAGCAAATATAGCATGAGTTCAATACACCCAATCTACCCAGTGTTACATGACCAGAGCATCGACTCAATACCTAGTCTCAAATAACCAAGGAAGAACCTCCGGCTAAGTCACGCGCGGGCTACTGAACTCCAGAACCTGCATGTCTCCAAACGAGGGCAACATTAAAACATAAGGGTGAGAATACGAACCATTATGAAGAAAGTATAACAGAATACAATGGTTAAATCAACAATTCAAGTAATTAATCACACTATGCATAACTATGTAGATAATAGTAATCGACCTATATTTCACATGTTATCAAGTATACAACAAGCTTAAGAGTATAATATTTCAATTCTAATATTATATTCTCAATTACGTACACAACCATAATTATCACATATTCACACATTTAATGAATATTCAAACCTCACTCATTTCAATTATCAAGCTCATGTATTCAAACCTCACTCATTTCAATTATCAAGCTCATACACATATCACAACTACATCAACTTCACATATTCAATTATCGCATAATTTTAATGTGACTCAATGCAAGATATGTGACGCTATGCATGTGGTACCGAATTGTGAACCCAAAGTTTCACCGCCACCCGATTCAATATCTAGAATCTAGGCCACGCTTCCGATCCGGACAAGACCAAAGCCCACCAAAATGTAAACATATAGTTTACCGCTTCCGATTCACTCTAGAATCTAAGCCTCGCTTTTGTTTCAAAGCAAACCACCTTTGTTTCAAGGCACACCATGACATGAATGTATGTACAATGTTAACAAATATATGCAATTAAGATCATCTCTACCATCTTAATATTTAGCATATCACAATAACCCACTCTATGAATTATCCACCATATCGTACACAACATTCTCATCACATAAGCATTATTCACATATAATAACCAACACGCAATTTCAATCCACCATTTCAATTAACACTTGCAATTAATACAATCACATGCTAACTCTCAACTTGTCAATTATATAGGATTTACTCATTTTCATATTAAACTAATGATTCATTGGGATTTTTGTCATCTAGTTATTCATGAAATTCAATTTTTAAAACCATAATAGAAATACAATCCATTTACTATCTCTATTAGGAAACTACTATTTTACATAGAATTTAATTTCATCAAACACACCTATTTACCAATTATTCTAATATATATATTTATCATATATTTCTATTAATGAAGTGTGATGGTAGTTCATATTTTTTTTATTTGAATCAATAGCTAACAACATAGCATTCCATCACTAATTGGTGTTTAATTCACGTTTTCTTTTGGCCCATGAATAGCAACAGTAGCGAGTGCATTAAAAGAAATAAACTGAACACGTTACTAGTGTAAGCACCAAGTATTTGTAGTTTTCTTTTTGCCAATAAATAGCAACAGTAGCGAATTCTATCGAGTAGATGCATTGGTGATTCACGGTTTCATTTGACCAATATTAAATCAACAGCAGCATTCCGTTCAGTAAGTGTGTTGGTTCACGTTTTGGAATTTAATAAGAGTTAAACATCATCAGCTAAGTAATACAATATAAAACGGAGTATGTTTCTCAACGTAGCACGACAACAGCATCTGCCTGTAGCGAACCACCGTCCGTCATTCAATACTAGGCAGTGACATCATTCGGTGTCATCAACCCATAATTCCTTCCCATTTTCATTTTCAAAATTTTATGAACACAGAGTATTCGTTTCCGGCATTAATCTTTGGTTTCAAATTCCAATTTCTCTACAGGTTCCAATATACTTAACAGAATTTAAACAACATGTTTCATAAGATTCAACTATGAACACATATAAATATGTTAATCTACCAATTACCCCATTATACTAGCCCACAATGATTAGGGATTCTCCCCCTTACCTCTTGATTTCTCCTCCAAAACCCTAGTTCCTCTTCTTGTTCCTCTCCTCCACTTCTATTCTTTAAACCAGAAAAATGAAAATGATGCTCCTACTCCTCATTTCCTTTCTTACTATCTTTTTTATTATATTGGGCCTAAAATGAATAACACTTCTTAATTGCTTATAACTCCAATAAATAGGCCCAATTAATCTAACTCTCTAATAACTTACTTAACTCTATTAAACACAAACGCACTCGAGTCTAATTAATTAAACTAATAATTATATCACATAACGATTAAATAATTAATTCACACGCCAATTAATATAAAATAATATAATAATATAAGTACCATAAAATTAAAAATAAAAAAAAATGGGCTGTTACAGAGATGATCCTTTTCCTGGGTTGAGTAAGTTTCAGAGGAACAATTTGTCTATGTTCAAGGGAATGTATGATCCTGAGGGTGCTCAGAGTTGACTTCAGGAGATTGAGAAGATATTTCGGATTATGGTTTGCACTAATGAACAGAAAGTGTTTTTTGGGACACATATGTTGTTAGATGAGAATGAGTATTGGTGGGATATTGCTCGTTATAGGCTAGAAGCATCAGGTACTTATATCACTTGGGAGAACTTCAAGAAAGAGTTTCTAGAGAAGTACTTTTCGGATAATGTTCGCAGTAAGAAAGAGATTGAGTTCTTGCAGCTTAAGCAAGGAAACATGATTATGGTTGATTATGCGACTAAGTTTGAAGACATGGTCAAATTTTGTCCTCACTATAATGGTGTGGAAGCTGAAGGGTAAAAGTGTGTGAAGTTTGAGAGCGACTTACGTCTTGAGATCAAGCAGTTCATTGGGTATCAAGAGATTTTTTAGTTCTCTGTGCTGGTTAATAAGTGTCGTATCAATGATGAAGATAGCCATGCCAAATCTTCTTACTACAAGATTTCTAGTGAGAAGAAGAGTGGGAATCAGAATCGAGGAAAACCTTATGGGGCTCTAGCTGATAAAGGAAACAGAAGTTCCATCAGAATTCAGCAGGTGGGAAAGAAACAAGTGGGGGAGGCACTCCTGCTTTTGTCATATGTTTCAACTATGGAGAGATGGGTTATCGTGCTAATGAGTACAAGAGTTATGATCATAGGTGTTTCAATCATGGGAAAGTCTTCACTTTGAGCGGTGAGAATGTCTCGAAGTCAGATAATTTAATTCGAGGTATGTGTATCATTAAGCAGTTGAATTTAGAAGTATCTCCTATGATTGGTAGCATGGTTATTGATACCACTACTAATGATTTGCTGGCTACTACGTTTGTGTGTTTGAATTTCCCTCTGAAAATTAATGGTAAAGACTTTGGAGTTGACTTGATATGTTTGCCTTTGAGTCAACTCGACGTGATTTTGGGGATGAACTAGTTAGAATTCAACCATGTTTATATCAACTATTTTGACAAGACTGTGTTATTTCCCTGACCTGAAGAGAGTAGGGATTTGATATTCATGTCTGTCGGTTAGGTTGATGTCTTTGAGGGAGAATGACCAGGTGCTCATGATGTTCGATTCTTTAAAAGTGGAGAGCGGTGTTGGCTTGTGATATGCTTGTGATGTGTTAGTTTCTTGATGTTTTTTCCTGAAGATATTTGTGACTTACCGCCAAAGCGAGAAGTTAAGTTCGCCATAGATTTAGTATCTGGTACTAGTCTTGTGTCGATGGTGCCATATAGGATGTCTGCTTCAGAGCTAAGTGAACTAAAGAAACAATTAAATGATCTGCTCGAGAAGAAGTTCGTCAGTCTGAGTGTTTTGTCGTGGGGAGCACCAGTGCTATTGGTAAAGAAGAAAGATGTTAGTATCAGGTTGTGTGTTGACTATCAATATCTGAATAAGGTTACTATCAAGAACAAGTATCCTCTTCCTAGAATCGATGACCTTATGGATCGGTTGGTTGGTGCTTGTGTTTTCAGTAAGATTTACTTGAGATAAATTTATCATCTTATTCGAGTGAAGGCGGAATATACACCGAAGACTGCATTTAGAACTCCATTAGGTCATTATGAGTACTCGACGATTACGTTCGGTGTGTCTAATGCCCCATGTGTGTTATGGAGTATATGAATAAAATCGTCCATCCTTACTTGGATAAGTTTTTGTCTGTGTTCATCGACGAGGTTTTGGTATATCCCAAATCAGATGAAGAGCATGTAGGACATTTGCGAGTTATGTTGGAGGTTTCGCGAGAGAAGCAGTTGTATGCCAAATTGTCCAAGTGTGAGTTCTAGTTATGAGAAGATATTTTCCTTAGTCATGTGGGTTACAGTGGTGGTATCGTAGTTGATCTTCCTAGGTAGACGTAGTGTTGCAGTGAGGGACTCTGAAATCAGTTACTGAAATATGAAGTTTTCTGGGTTTGGCTGGTTATTATAAAAGGTTCATCGAAGGCTTTTTGAAGTTAGCATTTCCTTTGACTCAGTTGACTCAAAAAGGTCAAACATTTGTATGGAGGAAAGAACTTGTTGATGAGGGAGATCATGTGTTCTTGAGAGTGACTCTGATGAATGGTGTTGGTTGTGCGTTGAAGGCTCGAAAGCTTACGCCTCGTTTCATTGGTCCTTACCAAATTATGAAGAATGTAGGAGAAGTCGTCTACAAAGTTGCTTTACCACCATATCTTTCAAACCTTCATAGTGTCTTTCACGTGTCTCGTTTGCGTAAGTATGTTCCTGATTCATCTCATGTGATTCAAATGGATGATGTGCAAGTGAGAGATAACTTGACTATGGAGGTGTCACTATTATGAATTAATGATCGAGAAGTGAAACACTTGCGAGGTAAAAAAATCATTTTGGTGAAATTGGCATGGGGAGGACTTGCTAGAGGAGGCATAACGTGAGAGCTAAAGAGTCGGATGAGAGAGTCTTATCCAGAGCTGTTCCGTTCACATAATTTTTTGCAGCGAAAATTCTGTAAGTGGGAGAGAGTTATAACGCCCTAAATTCAATTAAATTATTTAATTGAATTTTTATTTCATTTTAATTAATTACTTTAGTGATTTAAATTATTTTACATAATTTATGTGAATTATTTGGTGTTGGAGGGATTTTATTTGGGATTTATGAGATTATTATTTAATTAAATAATAATATAATAATGAAAATTAATAGAATATTGAGTTGTGTGGTGGAAAGTAACATTTTAATAAAATTGGTGGACTAAGGCGGGAGTTACTAATATTTGATGGAAAATTGATAATTAAGCAAAATTATTATTAGGTTAAATATATAGAGAAGATGAAGGGAGTCAATTTCTCGGTGCGTAGAAATTGTGCAAATTGAAAAAAGAGGCAAAATTGAGAGAAAGAGAACAAAGACTTAAGAGAAGAACACCATAACCAAACTTGTTTAGCCGCCGGAAACTCAAGTAAGAGATTACTCTACCATATGTAGGGTGAACAATTTAATATAACATAAAACTATGATACTTTTTATCCATATAATTATGAAAATATAAGTGTACAATCTAAGAAAATATTTGTACTTTTTATCCATATAATTATGAAAATATAAGTGTACGACCTAAGAGTATTTGTGAAAGTACTATTAATTTATAGAGAGGTGTTCATCTTATTATAGATCATATGTTGAGTAAGATATAAGTGATACTTTTATTTTACATAAAGTATGAGATATGATACAAACATACATGAGTCTGGTTTTCATATTAATTTCATATGCCTTGATCAATTTTTGGTGATAAATCCACCTCTTGAACCACTTCTTTGTTCCTAATTTCCGCCATTGTGTCCACCTTCTTTACCTCTCTTGCCACCATTCCCTTCTTCATCTCCCCAGAAAGATCCTCCCCAATCTCTCCAATCATCTTTTCCATTTTTAGATTCTTCTATTACATGTAAAAACAAACATGTTTTATTAAATATAATAAATGAAGAAAGAATTTGGGTATACGTGTTTGTTTGGTAAAAATAGCGGTTGACTGATAAACTAACTTATAACTTATAATTTATGACCGATGGCTGATGGCTGATGACTGATAGCTTATAATGTTTGATAAAATTAGCGGTTTAACTAACTTATAAGTTAGGTCTAAATTGTCATTGGAACTTATAAGCTATAAGCCATAAACTATAAATTCAAAAGTCTATCTTACTAAACAGACCCATATATTTTCCTTTAATTGTACTCACTTTTTCCCTTTTCACCGCTTCCATGTCCACCATGTTTGTCTTCTCCACCAGTATTCACTTCTTCATCTCCCCAAAAGGAGCCTCCCCAGTCTCTCCAACTATCTCTTCCAGATTTTGTTTTGGTTTCTTCAACTGCACCAACTGTAAAAGCAAAAAACAAAAAACAAATTCACATACAATAAAAAAACAAAAAACAAGAAACAAATTCACATACAATTTTTATGTATACATTGATTCCCACCTTTGAAGGTCTCAACTTCCATAGTAGAAATAAGAATTAGTGCACAAAGAAAAAACATATAGATAAGAAGCTTCATTTTCATTTTGGATCAACAAGTATATTGTAGTAAAATATGAGTAAATAAGTTCCTATTTATAATGATTATCGCACAAGATATATAAGAGAGAAGAATAAAAATATCTTGATTAAATAAATTATATCAAATAATAAGATATAATAATATATATAATTTAATCAATTGTGAGAATAATAGGTTACCTATTGATTAATTGAAGGGTTACATTATGAAGTGATTAGCAAACGAGGTAAGAAGATTCTTCTTACAATAAAAACTAATATGAGATTAAGATGTTTGATCATTTCTTTAATTTTAAATATTGTTCTAAACTATATGAAGAACCATAATAGTTAGTATAATAATAACAAACTATTCTTATACCATATATTAACTAAAACATAGAGAGAAAAACTAAGAAATGATAAGCACACATATAAATTTATTTTCATCACTTATCTTAAATGAAGTGGAAACATAGAACTAACATTTTTTTAAAATTACATAATTTCTATCATACTGTTTTCAAAAACTAGAATGAGTTAAGGAATTTAATTTAATTTTAGAAATTCTTACTACTTTTTCTTTAATTATGATTTCTATAAACAGTACTAAATTTAAGGCAATTTTAAGGATAAAATCAATCAAAGGAATATTATGGATAAATTATTGGGTAAATAGTGTCATTTTGTAAAAAAAATATGGCAAAAAGAAAAATACAACATAATGTTGATACAACACAACTATAATGATAGAATGACAAAAATGAAGAATCCCAAAATAGGATTAGAATGGTGAAGCCAGTAGGTAACACAACCTAACATGTATTTGTCAATATGGTTGTGTTACCCATCAGCTCGGGGATGGGTGGGGTAGTTTAACTGACACTTGTTAATTGAGTTAAGGGTGTTGTTGGTCCAGAGTTCAACTCCTGGCAACGACGTTTATTTGTAAATAAGTTGTTGATGATTTATAAATCAACAACTTTAAAAAATAGAAAAAATGCATCTACTTTAGACTAATGTGGATTTATTTGGCTTTCTTATAAAAATAGAACATGAAAATTTTCATAAATAATCATTCCATTTTCATTTTCTCATTGTATTTTTTTGAAAAAAATGACTTCAAACACAAGAAAGAGTGAATTGTGGTATTCAAATTTTAATTTTTTTTATAAAACTGGTTGATTTTTTAAAATGATTTATATTAGAAACGGAGAATAAATAATAGAAAAGATAAATGACAAAAATGTAATGAGATAAAGTAAGAAAGATTAAACCAGAGTTTATCCTGGTTCAACCTTAAACCATTAAGCCTACTTTGGTCTCTAAGAGTTTTCTCTTGAGATTTTCAACTAAAAATAACTTTGAGCTTTTACATGCGATCAGTCCAACAACCTTACAAAAACTTGAATTTTGTAGAGGATCAGCCCAACAACCTCACACAAATAACTTGAGCTTTTACACAGATTCATCCCAATAACATTAAATCAAACTTTTTATATGTTTAGTTTGCAACCTTAAAATATATTAAAAAGATTACAAGAGACGATGCTTTTAAATAAAGAAATTAAACACAACATTAAAACACCATAATTCTCTGATAAAGTTTTTCACTCTATCAACATTAAGGCAACTTATAGTGAATAAAACTAATAAAATAATGAGAATAAGAGAGATAAAAGAGTTGATAACTTAGAAATTTGATGTCTTTGGAAGTGAGGAAATTCCTCATTTATATAAGAAAAAGAATGACTCAAAAAGACAATAATCCAAGAGCTATGATGCTTCCTAATCGATTTGAACATAGTTTAGGCCACAATAAAAAACCATAATCATTGAAGTAACTTAATTGATTAACAAACAAACCTAATCAACTAGGTAAAGGTCCTAATCGATTAGACAATTGAATTTTGCTTTCCTAATTAATCAAAAAAATTCTTAATAGATTAAGTATTTTTCAGTATTGGTTTTAAAAAAATTTGACAAAAAGATAAAGATTTTAAAAAAATATTATGTGTGTGTGCACCGCCTTAGTACTGCAAGACTTACTCTTACTTCATTTACATTTAAGTGGTCAGACTAAACGATAAAATATTAATCATATGATTTGACGAGCTTTCACAACTACTCAACTTTAGTTACTTCTTGATTTAACTTTGATTAGTTCTTTCATTTGAAACTTGTTCAGTTGTCATCATCAAAACCTTTAGAAGATATTAACATGCACATCACATATAACCATAATATTAATATTTTAGAGTTTAAAACATATTTTTAGTTTTTGTTATTGTTCTTGCTACACTTCAATTTGAGTAATATAATTAAAATTTCCAACCATGCATAAAAGTCACATGGCGCCCGCCATCTAATATCAAAACTCCTATCGTCCACAAACTCTACCTCACGAGCTAAGTTGATCGAAAACTGATGATATCCATATTATTCATCCTCCCTAACTCCACATAGTTTGCTATATGCGCTAGTCAGAGTATGATCAGAGCCACCCTCATCATAGTCACGTCCATAATCATCCTTAGAGGGGTTAGAGGTATCGTCTCCCTCTACCCTACTAGTGTCTAACTCCAAGGATGGCACATGTGATTGGGAAATATTAGGGATCTCATCCACGTCAAAGAACTCACAACTGAAATCCTGAAGAGTCATAGGGACATTCGTAAGTCTAGATGAGTATCTAGCACCACCTGAAAAAATGGATCTCCATCCACGTCGGGGGAATATGACAATCTAGGTGAGGCCTTAGAAGAGATCAGTAGTTCAAATTGATCAATCATTCCAAAAATGAAAATGGAGATGACCAGGTAAGCTTTCGAAAGTTGGTGGTCCTGTGGGATAAGGTAGCCTCAGGATCCATGCCAGCTACTAATGTGGTCTTGAGTATGTTCCCGATGAATGTGACTCATCCTGAGGTCAGGTTAAACCACTAGGACGTCTCAGTCCACTCATCTAAAAATGTGAAGTATGTCGCCTTCGACGTTGGTAGCTCGTATCTCCTCGAAAACGTCATATCTAATGGCGTATAGCCCACACATCCACTAAAAGGGTTATTAATCCAAAAATAAAAAATATACAAGAGCGGAGCAACAAGCATAAACATAGAAGACATTATATCATGGATTATAGATCTCATTCTAACACACGTATATAATTACTAACAAAAATAATGCATACAGCATCATTAAAATGCATTTCCTAATGCATTGTCTATATGTCAATGCATATAATTTCAATCCCTCCAAAAAGGGTTGTGGCATCGCTTCATGATTAAGCGACACTAAGGTGATGATATCTACACTATCAATCAGACTCAGGATCCACATTGGGATAAGATGGTTTCCATTCTCGGACACGCACCCCGTGCCACCTCTCTTATGTGTACATCGTGACTCCTCTCTAGTAGCCACATAACTATGAAATGCATGAGCATATGATTCCCCAATATGCATATGCATTTCAACATATATGCAACATTATAATATATCATATGCATGTGTAATAATTTATCTCATTCATTAAATTATGCATGTATATAAAACATTTATTCACCTTGACAACTAGTTATCCTCAAACATGCAAGAAGATATAGAGCAAGTAGAGGTATGAACATATACTTATTATTATTGAAAAATATATAAAAATAGAGAGATGCCTTTATGATTACAATTTTTGTAAGAAAAGAAATTGCACTGGAGTCGGTCAGTTGTACATGCACGTTCATCCAAAAATGGACTAAATTAGAACGAAGTCCGATGTTGTAAACTCATTGGTGTCATCCAGTTCATCCCTTAACTTAAGATTTAGTTTGGTTTTTCTTCAAAAATACACCCCTAAATGTCCATCAAACTATACTTTGGCTATTTTTTACTTTAAGACAAAGTTATCTTCAATTAATAAGTTTTATAACCATAAAAATCTTTAAAATTATCTTTATTAAATATTTACAAAAATTCGAAGGAGTTTCATTTATATTTACGTTACTTTCTAAATTTATTTGTGTTTTCCAAAAGATTTCAAGTTGTATATAATATAACCGATTAATTGTTGAAAAAGCTAATGGTTAAATACTGAGGAAATAGTTAGTAACTTAAATAATTTATTTTTAACCAAAAATAGTAACAAAAGTACAATTTCATTTCCTTAGAATTTATCAAAAAATAGTAAAAATATAATCATATTGCAATAGATATTTTTTTCGCACCACAAAAATGAGTTGTTTTTTAACTTCGAAGGAGCATTTTGAGATGGTGGTTGTAGACAAATATGTGAGTTTCGAACGTCTTTCTTATATGTTTTACTTAATATTTTTTTTTACAAAATATTTAGTCTGCATTTTGAGAAATAAAATACGGATGTTTCCATAATCATGAATATCTTTTATGGTGTTTATGGTTTTAGATATATTGTTCTATATTTTGAAGCTTAAAATTCTGGTTTTTTCACTTTACCTAATATGTATAGTGGTCATTTTTATCATAGGTTCATTGTTTATGGTTGTTATGTTCTACGTTTTATGTTGATGTTATTTTGATAGATTGTATGAATATTGTAGTTTGTTATATTTTTTATGTATAATATGTAACACTCAATAATTTCTATTATTTAATTTAATTGGGATTTAAATTATTTATTTGGATTGATTGGAATTTTGGTGATTTATTGGAAAATTATGGAAATAGTCATTGGGCCAGTGTGGTGGTTAGTAAAAAGGAGGTGTTAACAATGTAGGCCTTTTTACTAAATTATTTTATTTTCATAAAATAGAGGAATTTGAGAGAAGAGAAATAGAAAGCAAAAAGAGGAGAAGAAGAGAAGAACGTGAAAGAGCAGAAAAAGAGGAGAAGAGCATTCAAGAACTTGGCTAAGGTAAGGGGTGACTAATCGTTTTAGCCTATATTATCCGTTTAATAATGATAGGATTGATTATGTAGGTTGTGTATCTCAAATGAATGTATGTTAGGTTTTGGGGTTTGGGATAATTGATGTAGATTGGATGAAAATGATGAATAAGATTGATTATGGAATATGTTTGATGTTAGGTAACCCCAATACATGTTAGAAAGGTAGTATAATGTGTGCATTGGTGTTGTTTTAGTGGTATATTAATTTTGGTACGAATTGGACTGAGTTAGAGATGTGAAAGTGTTGTCAAAAATATGATTTTCTACTACTGGGTACGCTGTAACCGGGTAACAGCGGGGCTGTAACCGATTACAGAGTGGAAAAATAAGGAAACTGGGCATTTTTAGGTACTGTAACTGGTTACCCTCCATGCAGTAACCGATTATAGCTGCGTTTTGAAAATAGCGAATAGAGTTACGTAAAGGCGTAACCGGGTACGCTCCCTGCTGTAACCGGTTACACCTGACACTTTTTGAAAAATTATTTTAAAAATTCATATCTTTCAAATCGTATATCTGTTTTAAGCGCCATTTTGAGCGTTGTAAAGATAATTAAATATTTTCTATAATAAGATGGTGTAACAAGCAGTGGCTCGATTTTATTTTGAACTCCCGATTTTAAATTATTATGATGAGTTGTACATTGTGTGCATGCTTGATAAATATGACAATGTGGCGGTGTTGTGACAACATGATAGATATGTTAATTGTTGTGTTCGATGTGATTTGTGTATAATGTGATTATTTGAATGGTGTTGAAGTATGAACGCATTATATTCGGTGTTGTTTCGGTGAGTTATATTAAGAAGATGTTGTTCATCTTAATCGGTGTTGATGATTAGTCTGCTATATGTTATGCATGCATTCATAATCATATTGTGGTTGTATCCCAGTGGTGTTTGGATCAGTGGTAGCTAATTCCCATTGTGTGGAATTAGTGAGTTGGCGGTAGTCGTATCGCGGTGCTGTTTGGATCGGTGAGAGGGGTTAATCCCATGATTGGTACCACATGCTTAGAGTCATTGCATTTGTATATGTGTTGTTATAACATGATTGAAAGATTTCCAGTGTTATTTCACGGTGATGTATTTGATTGTATCTTTGTAACTGTTGGTGAATGATTTCTGAAAATCTAAACATGTTGCAGTCGGGTAAGTAATATGCTTATGATGTTTTGCCGTTATGAACTTATAAGGGTGTTACATAATACATCAATTTACTTTTGAAGGAAATATTGTGTCTTTATTGATATAACTTCTTAACACGTTACATGATCATGATATTTATGTAGTTGTTCCAACAATGTTTAAGCAAGCTTTTGATTTAGCATTCTCAGTTAACATGACTTGCACCATCTCAAACTTTTAAGTTCAGCCACATGATTTGATCTTTAGACCTACCAACCGCAATTATTTGTTGAAATTCACTGGTGGGACAACCATAGAAGATGTTGACAAGCACAACATACCGGATAAGGTCATTAACTTCACCTCTTTTGTTGATATTATTTCAAGTAAATGGCTGAAGAATCTCCTTATAGGTATTGCTTATTGTTTATATAGCACCTCATTTGTTGATACCTTTTTCATGCTCAACTATGTTATCTATGCCTTTTTGCTTTTTATTTGCATAGATGTCTTATGTATGGTTGACGAAGTTGGATACTCCCAGTCTCAATTAGAGGGCAAGAAGGCTCAGGTAAACTTGGTTTTGAAAGATCTGGGTATGATGTTTACTATTAATATTATCATTTCAAACTACTGGTCGGTTAATCTTTTAGTTTTTTTCTAACTTTCTTCGTTTCATTGAATAGCTACAACACCTTACATTGTATCTTATGGGAAGCCTATGCTTTAGAATTCTTTGATTACAAATAAAAACAACTACATTATTTTACACCAATGGTAATTCTACTCCAGTATACAAAAGTTAAGGAAAAAAGTCGTTCTCCATACCTGAAAATAATATTAAATGTTCATCATTGTGTTTTCTTCCCCTTTTTAACATTTCCACATTTAAATATACTGTTATTTTGTAGGCGAGTATTTGCTTGTTGTAACAAACACCTACAATGTTACCATGATCCATATCAACGATGATATGCCTGACATCAAAGCATTTCTTGATAGATATCGTCTTTATAAAATAAACACGCCATGTGGACTATAATTTCTGACCTATACATTCAACTCCTATTACCATTCAATTTGCCACAACTGCAAGTTGCCTAAGGAGCAAAGTGTGGAGAAATCCTTAAACAGCTTGAGCACCCACACCGTTGAATGGTCACAACAATATTCAACATCTCATCTCACCCCTTATGAAAAGTTTATTTCAAAGGTGTCCAACTTCCATATGATCATATTGTCAAGTTACCTGAGGTCTAAGACAGTGCTTTATGATTAACTCATTTTAACCTTCGTTTATTTTATATTGACCTAACTCTATATGTGTTTCCTATCTACAAATCAAATTCTGAATTATAGTTGCAAGAACTAACAAACTGATAGACCCCCCCCCCCGGCTGTTGGTACTACAAGGCATGTCATCAATGTCCTCGGATTGCAAAGGTTGACAAGCCACCCTTTTTTGTAGGGATGGACATCGAACAAAAGATAAGATATGGAGGTTACTGGTGCCTTAAAACATAGCCAACTCTTTTAATTTTAAGATAATATGCTTCAACCGTGAATTATGTTTGCATTGTAGGTATAAGATCGATGTCAAAGTAGTTCACAACGACTGTTGTGGAAACTTTGTGTTCTAGGACCACGAAGCTGCACATTCTTCTGAGCTATTTTTACATTCGTGATCTATTTGGTCCAACTATATACCTCAAGGTATTGTTACTCCCCTGAATCATCACTATCAGAGTCACTGCTGCAAACATCCAGTAGAGGATCATTGAATGTCTCCCTAACTCTGGCTTGAATATGGCTTATTCCTTGAAACAACCCTTCAGATGAATCCTCTGAGCTTTTTTCACCACAAACACATGATAAATGTACGTTTTATATTTTACTTATGAACATATCAAGCATTTCTTTAACATGCAGACAACTAACACATAAGTATGTTATAACCTATTGATGAATTGAGGGCCCCAATACACTACATGTGGGAGAGTGAAAGTCATTGTATTTAATATTCATGTTATGTAGAGGGCCATGCATACATTGATGAATTGAGGGCCCCAATACACTACTATTTAAGAAATGCAAGCAACATATTCATTCATAACAATTGCAGTGCAGAATTTTTTATATACACGTGTGTAACACACCAAGACTATAATGCATACTTTTATTTGGCTTGTCACCACAGGTATAGTCCGGTTCGGGGGATCAGCTTTGGCATCAAGTGGGTCAAGCCCCCTCCCGATCGCAGTTGCGGGGGATCAAACAGTGGTCCTCCCTACCAAGTCCAGCGCTAATCACCACTGGACCAACTAACGATTGGTGACTATATTGCATACTTCATTTAATAAAAATCATACTATATTGAGTAACACATTTTGCATTTAACATTTCATTTTTGGTCCATCTCTACAAACTTTATGTTATTTGCTAGCATTATAGTCTTGAATATTATAATATGTTAATGTTGTCACGAGGATTATGAGAATCAATGTTAATCTTTAATATCAATTTAACTACTTCATATAGTTCCTCATAACACTTCAAAGTATCAATATATGAACCAATTAGTTCAAATATGGTGACATGCTTTGCATTCCAATTCGTAACTATATAGATCTTTAATAGGTCTTCCATGTCCTTACCATTTATCCGTCTAATCACTACAATATCGCAAATAGTTGGTCTAAATTTTGTTTTGTTTGCTTATTAATTACCATTTTTCGCAGCATTTTCTCCATTCAATTACCTTACTATTTTTTGGGTAATGTTAACATGTGTCCTTAAGGCACATGTTAAGAGCTAAATGTGGAAAAAAATTCTTAGAAATTGTGCATTGTTTTCATTAAAAATTAATAATTAATGTGTTTATTACGTTTTCCAATACAAATTTTCTATATTTATGTTTCTTATTAAGTTCCATTTCAACTACTAGAAACCACACCATCATCAATTGTCACTTCTCATTAAAAATTTATCATGAATATTCTCTTATTCGTTTCCATATTTTTTTTGGATAATTTTCATCGCAAATGGTGCAATTTACGATGTTACGTCACACTGATAAAAATGTCTAAAATCATTTTCGCCAATAAAAAAACTCTGGCTATTCTATATTGCATTCTAAAAAATATTGACTTAGAAAAAATAAAAATTTATTATTAGTATTATTTTTCGTTAATATATCAAAAATAATTGTGTGATTCCACAGTTGAAATTTCCTTACGAATAGAGGTCGTTTTAAAAATTAATGCGGACGAAACAGGCATCTGTTGAAGCGATCGAAAATTCATTTTGACGAAATAAATATTTTTATTTCAAAATTCTATCATAAATAATTTTGTAAATCTATGGTTAATTTTTTTTTTAAAATTAGAGTTCATTTTTATAATAATCGCTGTGAATTTGTGGATTGTTAAAGAAATTGAAAATCAAGATTTTTAGAAATATTTTATCGTGAGTCACTGTTGTAATAAAATTTCTAAAATATTTTGAAAATAACGAAAACTCATTGATATCAGTATTATTTATTTTTATCAAATAATCAATTACTAAGAATATACTATTATATTTAAAATATTTATGTATTTTTAAAATTACGGGTCTTACAAAGGATATCAGTAAATCTATATTAATTTAGGTAAAGATGTGCATTTTAATATCAACTAGGTATGGATTAAGATAAAGACCATGATTTAATTTTACAAGTTGCATGGAATGTATTACACACATGCAAGCTCTGATCAGGGTCGGCCCAAGGGTCAAGCTACCGAAGCTAGGGCTTTAGGCCCCAAAAGTTTGGGCTTAAAAAGGCCTCAAATTTTTTCAATTAGTTATAAAAATATATAATGACACTTATGTTACATATATTATTGTAGTTGAGTTGGTAAAATATAGGCCTCTTTTCTTTTTGGTCTTAAGTTCTATTCTTAACAACCATAAAATTAATATTTTAAAATACATTTTAAAAGCCTCACTTTAAAATTTGCTTTAGACCTATAAACGGGTTGGGCCGGCCCTGGCTCTGATTTTCATGGATATCGATCCCTTACGCTCTTCATTTTTTTGTGTTAAAGTCGTCTCATTAAAGTTTCCAACTTCTCGTACCTCTCAAATCCCAATCTTCACCAATGTGTCCATCTTCATCTTCTCTTTCAGTTTTGTTGTCTTTTCCACTCTCAATTTGTTCACCTTTTTCTTTTGCAACTCCAACTTGTCCACCTTCTTTGTTTTCTCCACCATTATTTCTTCGTCTTCCTATTGAACTCCAGCCTCCCCAATTTCTCCAACCATCTATTCCAATTTTTATTTTGGATTCTTCTATTGCACCAACTACAAATCAACAAACATTTTTTAAAAATATATATAAAAATAAAAAAAAAACAATTGTGCGTACAATTTATATATACATTGATCTTCATCTTTGGATGGCTCAATTGCCATAATAGAGATATAAACATGAATACAAAATGCTTGATTTTCATCCTTGGTAAACTAAAGAGTATATTGTAGTCGATTATTAATACAATCAACAAGTATTTATATATAAAAGAACACATATAACATAATTGGATCAAATATATTATAAAATAAAATAAAATCATTTAGCTTAATGTGAAGATAATAGGTCATAAACAGTAAACACCTATTGAAAAATTGAAGGATTTAATTCGGACATGTTTAGAAAACAAGGCAAGAAAGTTTTTTACACAATGACAACTAACAAGTGATTAAGATGTTTGATAAGTGTTTTAATTTTAAATATAGTTATATCTTTTATTCAAGAATAATGTGTCGACATGGTGATGACACTTTCATTTGAGATTAAAGCAATATGTTGGATTCTTACTAAATAATTGTCTTTTGTCCATGGCCTGCTGCTAGCTCATTGATAAGGGTTTGAGTTTCTTAATGACAAAGAGCTTATAATATTTCAACTTATTAAATAATAACCAAAATATATTATTTAATATTTTATATTAATTACTATTTTAAATTGTTATTTACTTCACTCATATTTACAACTCCAAATGACTACCGAGATTCAAATAACTCAAGTTGTCAGACTTTGAGGAAAAACACCATCTTCGAACATTGTTACCTCCTTCAAAATTGTGTACGATCATCGGAAAAATTACTAAGATGACTTATGTCGTCGAAACCATCGTATCTACCATAGAAATCACCATTCAAATCTTCATCATTATAACTACCATCTCTAGTTTGGGCTTTGCCATCATCTCTACCACTATTAAAGCCACTAGATACATATTTAATGACCTCACATTCACCATCAAACATAGTCTTAGTTCTATCATCATTGGCATTTCTACCTCTAGAACTACCTGATTTAGGGACGCCTATGGACTATCAATTTAGTGTGGAAACATTTTCAAGATTGTTGCTCCCTATAGTCATGCCAACAAACATTCTGAATTTGTTGCACCATTTTTTCAACATCTTACTTTTAGGAGATAATTGTTGGGAGAGAATATGAGAATTCAACAGTCTAGAAGGGGGTTAAATATACATATTTTAAAAATAAAAAACTATTGATTTTAAAAAAATCATTTATTTCAAAAATCAGAGTTCAAAAAGTTATTTGCATAGTAGAAAGTGTGCATACAAAAATGTATGCTTTTGGAAAAAATCTAAAAAGCACTCACTCGCAAGGTTGTCAGACTCGCGAGTCTACTTAGACTCGTAAAGGGTTTGTAGACTCGACTCGTAGATCTGACTCGCAAACTCGTATGAGTCTATGGAAAATTAAAAATGACTTTGAAAAATCTCTAGGTAACACATATACGACACACACATATATTATAAACCTGTAAAGGCTTCGTATATGACATAAATATATAAAATATAAAACCAATTAACATCTAAATTTAAATTTTATACTCAACAACAAACATCTTAACAAAAAAGATTGATAATAAAACAAGAAAAATAACAAAGTATGTAGTTAAAGACTTAAGTTACTGCGCTCAATGTTAAAGAAAGAGGAAGACTCTTAATATATTATGGAAAGCGGTCCACCTTAAAGCATTAAGTACCCTTTGCAAGCTCTACTCAAATTGTTCTAGCTTTCTGTCAAAATAGATTATGAACTAAGGTGTTTTTATGTTTATATCTTCAAGGTCGTTGACTTACCCTAACATTCCTTACAACACTTGTACATATATTATTTATAATTATTATTATTAATAATTAATTAATTAATTAATTAGTAAATAATATATCCAAAGTTCATTTGAGCAATACATTAATGCGAAACTGACAAAAACTTATTCTTCCATGAATTATAAATCTTCTAAACCATTTCGTCATGTGCAAATTGGTACATGTATATTAGCGATCAATGAGCCGGCTAGAAACAAAATGGCACATCACATTTACACAAGAGAACATACAAGATAAGCATCCAAGTGAAACATACAAGAGAACACTTACACAACAAAAAAAAATTAGGTAACAAACTCGAACACAACAAGAGACTGTCGAATGTGACCATATCGTCGATGAAGACAGAAAAAAAATGTTGATGAAATAAGAGACTAAGATAAAGGTATTTCTAATTCTCGTACAAGTAATAAAATAAGATTTAAAAATTTGGGCCTTTTTTGGGCTTTTAGAAAAATTTATAGACTCATAAACTCGCTATAGACTCACGAGTCTATACGAGTTTGTGCGAGTTTACCCGATTCTATCAAAAAATAATTCTATGCGTGAGTCTACTCGTTTTTGCTTCCTAGACTCATACGAGAATGATTTGAAGTCTCAACCAAACAAACCTAAGCTTATCAAATAAATATCTATTCATACAATAAGCCCTAACCACTTTTGATTCTAAGAAAGCAACAAACTTAAACATATAAACTATACAGAAAATGAAGAAGATAGGGATAGAGAAGATTGCACAAGGATTTATATTGGTTCAACACTTTGGTCCCCGCTTATACCAAGATAATTAATATGTTTATTGAATTACAATCAAGTTACAAGAGTTGTGTAAAACAAATAATTTCAATACAATAAGAAATCTAATATTACAGTTCTGAGATTTAATAAACAACAAGAATAATTTGAAATCTCAATCAAACAAAACCTAAGTTTATCAAAGAAATTATTATTAATACAATAAACCTTAACCACTTTTGATTATAAGAAAGCAACAAACTTAAACATATAAACTATATAGAAAATTAAAAAGATAAGGATAGAGAAGATTGCACAAGGATTTATACTAGTTTAGCGCTTTTATCCTTGCTTGCACCTAATTCAGTCTCCAATGGTTGCCCATTGAAAATTTGTTGTTCTTCCACTATGATTTTGACAAATTTATATAGAGTTATTTTATACAATCACACTTTGAATAATGCTAAAAATGAAAATCTGCTATCTAAATCCTTGTTGGCTTATATATAATATCTGACACTGAGCTCTAGCAAAATCTTCACTTGACTTCTTAATTCTTCCAACTCCAAGAATGTTGTTCCAAGTCTTTATTTTGCAGCAATCTTTACTCGATCCTACTGGTATATTGAGCCTTAACTTGTCTGAACATGAGAAAAACTCCAACTTTGTCTATAGGCTTCCACACAGCTCTACTAAAGTAATTATGGAGAGAAGAATGTTCTTCTTTTCCATTGGATTTTCTTATCCTAGCCACAACCACACACGCAGATTGAAACCCCTTAAATCCTCAAGAAATATTCAAAGAAAATGTAAATCACAATAACAATCCTCCTCACATATCTCACACCTTTAGATGAGAGCTTCATCCAAATGACAATGGATGATGCAAGAGGTTGAAGATGAGGAAATTTCATTTGTGAAATTCAAAACAAGATTCAAACCCTTTTGGGAAGTTAAGAGGAAAAGTGAGTTGTGATTTCTAAATCATATAGTGGAAATTTATGTTATGAACATTATAAATGGGATTTGAGAAAAGGTTTATATGTGTGATGGAGATCTAGCACAAAAAAGTGAGTTGTGAGTTCTAAATCATATAGTGGAAATTTATGTTATGAATGGGATTTGAGAAAAGTGAGTTGTGAGTTCTAAATCATATGGTGGAAATTTATGTTATGAACATTATTAATGGGATTTGAGAAAAAATTTATATGTGTGATGGAGATCTAGTGCAAAATATGAGAAAAAATGATATTTGATTTGAGTAATAAGCAAAGAGTATGAGTCGATTCAAGAGGGTGAATAATTTGAAACAAGATCCAAAAACCAAGAAAAACTACTCCCATGATTCAAATCAAGCTTTATGTGATTCGAGTCATCTGATTCAAGTCAACAAAACCTCTTATTTGAATTGGATCCATAAAAGAAAAACCCAAAATCGATTATTTATGTTTGATTCGAGTCATGGATTGTTGTGATCGGAATCACACAAATAGAAGAAAAAATTTCTTTTTTGTAATGGAAAAAGAAAGATCCAATTAGGTGAAGAGCAGGTTCAAAATGAGTTTTGAAAGTTGTGTTGTTACTCCCATAATTTATATTTGGACAATTCTACACACACACATGGTTAACATAACTTTTTTTATCTATCCTAAACAATTCTACATACATGGGGTTAAGGCTGAAACAAAATAGAATTTACGGTACAAGTATTGCATGATATCACATTCTTCCATTCCCTTTTCTTATTCTACTGTTGGTTGTCAAGAAGTGTTTAACAAACAGCGCCACAAACACACTAATTAAAAGGAAGTTGGACTTAAACATACACAATATACAGAAGAATAGATACAAAAGGCCCAAACACATCAAACCAATGTTGTCAATTGTAGATCACAGAAAAACAAAAGTTCAAATTTCCTTATGCTAAAAGGATATAACTGTTGGATGACAATATCGCGTCAAACATAAATTAGGCAATCGATTATATCCTTAACAACATGATACACATGACAAGGATACAAAATTTATAAACTTCCATATCCTTAGATTTTATGTACATGAGTCGAAAGTGTTCATAATTTATAAATTGAAATGAATTTATTGTATTAATGATTTAATTAATTTTTTAAAATTAAATTAATTAAAATTCACTAAACTTTTAAAATTAAAATCAAATTAGTTTAAAATAGATTTAAAATTTGTTTATATTTATAAATCATTTTATGTTATGAAATATCTCTTTCATTATATCTCATTATAATTTTTTGGTTACATGATACTACAAAAAAAAAAGTAGATTTACGACACATGGATTGTGATGGTTCCCAAAGAACAGTCTTCCTTCCCTAACTATAACGGTTGTCACGTGTGAGATATTGGACCGAACTCTAGTATGGTCGAAGGGTAGCTTCTTGGTTCGACAGGATTAAGCATGAAGTCGAAGGTTGTTCACATGCTTGTGTCGAAGATGCTAGGGTTGTTAGCATGTTAAATTAGGTTTTAGTGTTTAAACCCTAATTGTTAAGTTAGCTTGTTTATTAAGTTGGCTCGTGTAATGGGCCTTGTGGAAAAAGCCCATTAGTTAGTACATTAGGTTTTATTATAAATAGCATGCTAGTCTCTCATCATTAAAAAGCTGCAAATCCTAATTTAGGGTGAGAGAGGTTATTTGTTATTCTTGTAAACTTGTAATCTTGTTTTAAGAGAAAGTAAAAGAATATCAATTATAATAAATTCTTATGTTCTTCTTCCTTGTTCTTTATTCTTCCCTTGCATTATACTTTGTTCTTGGCATTGAATTCACAACAGATTGGTGCGGTGAGCGTGGAGAAGATGCCTTCAACAAAGTATGAGATTGAAAAGTTCACCGGAGTGAATGATTTCGGTCTGTGGCGCTTGAAGATGAAAGCCCTACTGGTTCAGCAGGGTTGTTTGAAAGCATTGAAGGGAGAGGCAGCCATGAATGCTGCATTAACGGCAGCGTAGAAGACAACTATGATCGAGAAAGCACACAGCGAAATTCTGTTGAGCCTTAGTGATAAGGTTCTACGACAGGTATCAAAGGATACGTCATCATCAGGGTTATGGGCAAAACTTGAAAGTTTGTATATGACCAAATCGCTGGTAAATAGACTCTACCTAAAGCATGCTTTGTATTCATTCAAGATGATTGAAGACAAAGTGTTGGCTGAGAATTTGGATATGTTCAACAAGATGATTCTTGATCTTGAAAATATTGATGTGAAGATTGATGATGAAGATCAAGCGCTGTTACTATTGTGCGCTTTGCCTCGATCACATGCTCACTTCAAAGAAACTCTCTTGTATAGAAGGGAGTCCCTGACATTTGAAGAAGTTCAATCAGCCCTATATTCAAAGGACCTGAACAAACAAAAGGAGCATAAACCTTCGACTGTTGGTGAAGGTTTGGCCGTTAAAGGAAAACTCTTACGAAAGGATGGTAAGTTTGACAAGAAGAAGGGAAAAAGCCAGTCGAAGTCCTACAGTGGCGAAGCATCTGGCATTCGATGCTATCATTGTAAGAAGGAAGGTCACACAAGAAAGGTGTGCCCTAAACGCCTGAAAGATCATGGAGGTAAGGATAATGGCAATGCTGCCATTGTTCAAGATGATTTCGAATCATCTGATGTTCTTGTGGTTTCAAGCAGTGACTCTAGGAAGGAGTGGATTATGGATTCAGGTTGCACTTGGCACATGACTCCAAACAAAGACTTGTTCGAGGAATTATGTGATTAAGATGGTGGATCAGTATTGCTGGGAAACAACAAGGCTTGCAAGATTGCAGGTGTTGGATCTGTGAGGTTCAAGCTCCATGATGAGTCAATAAGGTTGTTGACTGAAGTCAGGTATGTTCCTGATTTGAAGAGAAATCTGCTTTCTCTTGGTGAATTCGACAAGAAAGGATATGTTTTCCAAAAAGAGAAAAGTATCTTAAAAGTCATGAAGGGGTCGAAGGAAGTCTTGAGAGGCGTGAAGAAACAAGGCTTGTATACCTTTGAGGCTGAAGTTGTAAGTGGTTCGACAAATGCTGCATCCACGAAACCATTGTCGAAGACAGAAATATGGCACATGAGATTGGGCCATGTCAGGGAAAGAGGTCTGGCCGAATTAGGGAAACAAAATCTGCTTGGTGGAGACAAAGTCGAAAAGCTGAAGTTTTGTGAACCCTGTGTACTTGGAAAATCTTGCAGAGTGAAGTTCAACAAAGGCAAACAAAGAACACATGGATCCCTTGACTACATCCATGCTGATCTTTGGGGACCTGCAAGGTGTGCATCACATTCTGGGGCGAGGTATTTCCTATCCATAGTAGATGATTATTCCAGAAAATTATGGGTATTCATCCAGAAGACTAAGGATGAAATTTTTGAGAATTTCAAAAGTTGGAAGACTCTGGTCGAAAATCAGACTGGCAGGAAGGTCAAAAGGTTGAGAATCGATAATGGCCTTGAATTTTGCAATGAAGCGTTCGACAGTTTTTGTGCTGACTCTGGTATTGAAAGGCACAGAACTACTGCAGGTACTCCATAGCAAAATGGTTTGGCTGAAAGGTTTAATCGAACTATTTTGGAGAGAGTCAGATGCATGTTGACTAGTGCAAGGTTAAAGAAGGTGTTATGGGCTGAAGCTGTTTCGACAGCAACATCTTTGATAAACAGATATCCTTCGACAGTGTTAGATATGAAGACACCTGAAGAAGTTTGGTCGGGACATCTACCAGATCTCGACAAACTGAGAGTATTTGGCTGCATAGCCCATGCTCACATTAGCAAGACAAGGTCGAACCTAAAGCTCTGAAATGCATGTTCATGGGATACCTTGAAGGAGTCAAAGCTTATAGGCTATGGTGCTTAGAGCCAGGTCACAGGAGGTGTATCACCAGTCGAGATGTAGTTTTCAATGAAGCTGAAATGGCTTTCAAGAAAACTGATGATGATGGTCGAAGTGCAGAAGAGCTGGAACAGGTAGAGATTCCTGTTGAGGTGGAGTATGTAGATGCTGAATTGCATATCCCTGATGAAGTCGAAGAAGAAGCAGAAGATGCTGAGGAAATTGAGGAAATTGCCGATGACTACCTATTGTCAAGAGATAGGTCGAGAAGAGCCATCAAGCCACCTCAGAGACTTGGATATGCAGATCTTATAGCTTATGCCTTAATCTCTGCAAGTGAGGTTCTAGACGAAGAACCTAGAGACTACAAGGAAGTTATGAGGAGTCGAAATAAGACTGAATGGCTGAAGGCCATGGATGATGAGATGAAATCTCTTCATGATAATCATACCTGGGAACTGATCAAGAAACCTGTTGGGGCAAGGTTAGTCAGTTGTAAATGGATTTTCAAAGTTAAGGAAGGAATCGAAGGAGTGACGTCGAAAAGATACAAGGCAAGGTTAGTTGCAAGGGGTTTCACTCAGAAAGAAGGTGTCGACTTCAATGATGTGTTTTCTCCTTTTGTGAAGCATAGGTCCATTCGAATGTTGCTTGCCATGGTAGCACAGTTCGACCTTGAACTAGAATAGATGGATGTGAAGACTGCGTTCTTGTATGGTGATCTAGATGAAACAATCCTGATGAGGCAACCTGAAGGGTATGTCGAAAAGGGGAAGTAAGAATATGTGTGCAAACTGAAGAGATCTTTATATGGGCTGAAACAATCTCCTCGACAGTGGAATAGGAGATTCGACAAGTTCAAGGCACTCATAAGTTTCATTAGAAGTCAGTTCGACCACTGTGTTTACTTTCGATTTTGACCTGGTAATTCATTTATTATTTTGTTGCTTTATGTGGATGATATTCTCATAGCAAGCAACAATGTCGAAGATGTGATGAGGGTGAAGGTTGAACTCTATAAGGAGTTCGATATGAAGGATCTGGGAGCTGCTTACAGGATTCTTGGAATTGACATTCGAAGAGATAGAAAAAAGTCGAAGTTATGCTTATCTCAAGAGGCATATCTACGGAAGATTCTCGAAAAGTTTGGTATGTCGAATTCGAAGCCAGTTGTGACTCCAACAAACCCTCAATTCAAGTTGAGTATTGATCAATGTCCCAGTACTGATATCGAAAGAGCCTATATGAATAGCATCCCATATGCTAATATAGTTGGTTCTTTGATGTATGTTATGGTTTGTACTAGACCCGACATAGCATATGCAGTAAGTCTTGTAAGCGGGTACATGGCGAACCCTGGAAAGGCTCACTGGCAAGCATTGAAGTGGATTTTAAGGTACATAAATGGGTCTCTGAACAGAGTCCTAATTTATGGTGGAGCCTTGGGTGAAGATAGTAAAGCAGAAATTGAAGGATATGTCGACTCTAATTATGCAGGTTGTATGGATTCCAGAAAATCTATTTCCGGATATGTTTTCACTATGTTTGGCACTGCAATTAGTTGGAAAGCAACACTTCAGAAGGTTGTTGCTCTATCAACCACTGAAGCGGAGTATATTTCCCTAACTGAAGCTGTGAAAGAAGCATTGTGGCTTGAGGTTTTGCGAAGGAGCTGAAACTTCAAGGTCGAGGTATCATTGTTAAATGTGATAGTAAGAGTGCAATACACCTGTCGAAGAATTCAGCCTATCATGAGCAAATTAAGCACATTGATGTGAGGCTGCATTTCGTCAGAGGAGTAATCGAGCGTGGAGAAGTCCAAGTGCTGAAGGTTTCGACTGAAGACAATGCTACTGATATGATCACCAAGACATTGCCGAGTTGCAAGTTTTTCCACTGTATGCAGTTGATAAAGCTGCATGAAGAAAGCTAGTTTGTTCCCTTGACGTTGTAGAGTTAGGTCCAAGGTGGAGATTTGTGAGATATTGGATCGAACTCTAGTATGGTCGAAGGGTAGCTTCTTGGTTCGACAGGATTAAGCATGAAGTCAAAGGTTGTTCACATGCTTGTGTCGAAGATGCTAGGGTTGTTAGCATGTTAAATTAGGTTTTAATGTTTAAACCCTAATTTGTTAAGTTAGCTTGTTTATTAAGCTGGCTTGTGTAATGGGCCTTGTGGAAAAAGTCCATTAGTTAGTATGTTAGGTTTTATTATAAATAGCATACTAGTCTCTCATCATTAAAAAGCTGCAAATCCTAATTTAGGGTGAGAGAGGTTATTTGTTATTCCTGTAAACTTGTAATCTTGTTTTAAGAGAAAGTAAAATAATAGCAGTTATAACCAATTCTTGTGTTCTTCTTCCTTGTTCTTTATTCTTTCCTTGCATTATACTTTGTTCTTGGCATTGAATTCACAACATCACGGCTATTAGAACCAATTGTCACTGATTATCTAGGCATGTCGAGTAATATAATTGCAACAATTACTAAATAACCGCCCTTATTCTACACTTGCGATCGTTAAGGCAACTCGTCGCGACTATTTTGGTCCTTACAATTGTTTCACTAAATTTTAGGAATTTTGATTTAGACTCCAACATTTTTTTCCTCTTAATGTAACTAAATTTTAATTTAAAAAAAATCTAATTTCATAAATTTTGGCTCTTAAATTCCACCTCTTATCGATTTTCCTCGTACTAATAGAAATCCCCCTCCATCTTGAAATTTGGAAAATCCATAAACACCTCTAATTAAACAATCTCTAAATAAAAACCCTAAACATCAGTTGAAAAAAATTCACTAAAACATTAAACATCATCATCATCATCATTCATTGATGAGCAAGAATACACAAGAATGAACTCCTAGAAAAACCCTAAATTCATATTGTGATGTATACTTGGTTGACAAGTTCTAAATTTCATAGGAGCCAAATGAATTGAAATGTTTAGAAAAATAAGGCAAAGGCTAATGGAGTTTATCGGTTAGTGATGAAAGACTTAATAGAGAAATTTGTTAGGAATTATCTATTCCTTATTTGTGTGTTGGCTCAATTAATGAGAGGAGATATTTTCTTGGAACCGTAATAACCCTCCCTGTTATTGTAAAGGTATATTTATTATGTAGTTTGGCATTCTTGAAATGATAAGTTAATTAAAAGCATCACTTTAACCTTTATTATTTGTGATTGATTTTTTTGATTTGCATTAAACGCTTCTCGCTCAATGAATCAAATTTTGTAATTTGTGCAATCATACTGGTCCTGAAGACTACTACTTTTAATCTTCCCATATTTTGTTTACTTTTTATTTTATATGCTAACTAGGAACTTTTGACCTTGTAACATTGTATTAATATTGTATCACCTATTAATTATGTGGATTTATGTGCTTATAGATATTTTCAAGGTGATCCAAGGTGGTGAAGCTTGTTGACAACAAAGCTGCAATAAACTAAGTAGCTGTTTTATTTTGATGATGACAACATCTAATATCAAACAATATCCAGTGAAGTCCGTATCAATTGAAGATAACTTAAGAGGTTTAATATGCTTAAGATGTAATATCAAGATATAATTTTGAATCGATTTATCTTATGAATATGTTCATGAGATCAAGTTATCTCTTTAAAGTCAACAATATGGTCAAATGATATCCAAGTGAAAACTTCTAATTCAAGGTTCATCAGTGGTGTATCTGCTCAACTCTTTGATGATGGTAATCAAGTTGAAGACATCTCAAGCCTCGTTAAGAAGATACAAGGTTCATGTGAGATGTTAAAGTCAAAGATAATTATGCCAAGACTTGAAGCTTTAAAGTTGGGAAAGAGAGGAAGTGTGAAAGCTCGTATGGTCATATCTGTCTAAGTGACTATTGTCTTGAAAAAGGAAGAATGGTATTTTTGGAAATACTATGGTAAAATCACACACACTAAAAACCTTTTAGAAGCCTCTCATATTTTATTTAAACCACCGGAAAATATTTTTAAGGCCTAGCCAAATGATTAGGGGAGTGTGTGATTGATTGGAAGACTTTTCTCAGCTAAATAGTCGATTAGACCTAATCACCTAATAGATTATTTTCTCTTGGTTGAGCCTAAAATTGATTATGACAATCTTTTAATGATTGGTAATGGCTAAATATCAAAACCTTGCATTTGAAGCTTGAACAATTGATTATTGAGGGTCAATAATCAATAGGCCTAATCGATTATGACATTCATTTCACACATGGATTGTTTCAAAATTTAAACCATAATATAACCTATAAACACAATTCTCAATTATTTTAATTCATCCAAAAAAAGAGCTTTGATTCGGTTTCTCACATATATTTTGCCTTAGTGCTTCGAGAGTGCCTTTTTGTCTAAGTAAGATCATTGTTATGGGTTAGGGCTTAATTGTATTTTATCAATAGTGTATTACTTCTTGAGTAAAATATTATTCAATAGGAAGTTGTTTGGTTACGAGCTAAACCAATAAAAGCTCTAATTTGTTTTGAAGGATTGTCTTAAGAAGTCTCAATTTGGTTTGTGAGTTTTTCCAAGAAGAAAAACTCTATTTTAGCTCGTGAAGATCAACCATTAAAATCTCTATAACGGTTCTTGAGCATACCCCATTTAAAAGCTCTATCAGTTTAAAATTAACCTGTGTAAAATTTCATCTTGGTTCTTGATTTCTGCCTGGCGTAAAAGCTCAGTTGGTTTGAGATTAACTTGTATAAAATCTCATCTCAGTTTAGAGGTGAGGCCATACAAATCAATCATATAGTAAGCAATACCCTTAAGATAGATCTTTAACATCGATAGCCATCTAGTATCCAAAGAGACAAGTATTCAAGACTCGCCTACACTAGACACAACCTATCCAAGTTTTCCCTGTAATACTCCTAGGATCATAATCATAATCTTCCCAATTGGATCACATCCTAAAATAATAAGCAACTTAGGATTTTACATCCCAAAGGATGTAATTCACAAACCTTAGCCATTGCTTATCTCTTGCCTACATAACAAGTAGTGTTTATTTTCATTCATTACCTAGCTGTATTAATCCAAGATTAACTTAAGCATCCTTATATGTTTTACATAACATGGTTCCCTTCAACTAACCGACAATCAGTCCCACTCCTAAGTTCATGCCCCATGTGTGATATCTCACCACTTAGTTGAATCCTTTAGTACATGATGCATATTTGATTGATGGTAAACCTTACTAGACTCAACCCATGTTTTGAACACTTGATTTCACTAATCTCTAACCACATATTACCTTAATTACAAGTTAATTCTAAGGATAATCATGTTTAGTATTAGTCCATAACTTCAAGGATCATTATCCAACTTACTTTGGAGCTCAAAACATGAAAAATATGGTTTTTGGTCAATTTGAGGGTCGCGAACCAATTCTATATGCAATTTATACTCAATTTCTCTAAGGAAACCACCTTGGTAATTGAAGATAATGATGATGATGATGATGATAATCATCATCATCATCATCTTTTCTCCTGTTCTAGAACATACAAGATCATCTTCAAGCTTCACGTTGACTCTTCCATTTTGGTACCCCCTTTAAAGCTAAGAAACATCATTCTTTCTCTTACACTTCTCTTGACCATATATTATTGGCTCTTAGGGTGTTTCTTGCTCCACCAATAATCATAAATTACTCATTGGATTAGTGTCTAAGTGATGGATTGACCTTGAATGCAAAACAAATTACATTATTTACTCTCTATTCAAAGTGTGGAGTATGAAATAAATAAAGAGAAGGATGCAATTAGTGAGTGAAATCTGATTTTCCTTCAACGCAAGTTTATATAAGTGAGTGCTCAAGGTCCATTACGCTCCTCACTTGAACAAATGAGATTCCTAATATACCTTTAGTCTTAAACCAAAATTACTTATCTGACATTCACCAAAAGTTTTGTACGGAAACACTTAGACTTTCCAACCTACTTCTCCAACGATCACTACATGGCGACAATATCATCAAATCATCAATAATCTTAAAGTATTTTTTAAAATATTTTTAACATGTGTGGATGGGCATATTTTTAAATAAGTTAATAATAATAATAAAATAATAATACTTATTATTATTAGGCTTAATTGCGACTTTAGTCCCCCTATTTTGTCCTTTTTTTTATTTTGATCCCTCTATTTTAAAAATCACTAATTTAGTCCCCTTTTTAAGTTTTCTATACAATTTTTATCCCCTATTTTACTTTTTTTTGGAAAATGAATCCCTATTTTTGTCCCTTTTTCAACATAAAACTTAAAAGGGATCAAAATTGTGGTTTTAAAAAATGGGAGACCAAAATCGAAAAAAAAAACAAAATAGGGGAACCAAAGTTACAATTAAGTCTTATTATTATTAATAATATAATAGTTGCAAATTAGATAAAGAATAAAAAATATATTGGATTTGGTAAAAAGAAAGTATATTGGACATGTAGAATCCAAACTCATCTTCTTTCTTTGGATCTAAAATAAAAGCTTACAATACATTAGGGATTTGCAATCTAAAGTGATAACCCTAACAACCCAAACCAATTCTCATTTTGTTGCATCCACACGCCGTCTCATCTCTTTGCGCACACTATTGGTAGAGATCCATCCGCCTTTAATTTCATGTAAGTATCATCCAACACTTGTTCAATTTCAAATTCGTATTTCAATTTGTGTGAAAAAAATTAATTTTATTGTTGTTGTTTCAGCTACAAGAAGACCCAATTTCTGTGTGTGGAGGCTATTAAGAACTAGTCACGATGGTAAGATTTGATTAATAATAAACAATTGTTTGAATTGAATGAATATGAATATGAATATGAATATTCATAATCTAAATTGTGTTTTTGTTTTTGTGTGTGTTTGTGTTTGCATGTGAAGTTTACAGCTGATGAGTTGCATCGTATTATGGACTATAAGCACAACATCAGGAACATGTATGTCATTGCTCATGTCGATCACAATAATTATTAACTGATTTTGTTTTTATTTGTTGTTAATTCTATGTTCAACAATTTTCCGATTGTTGTGATGTTTCCATTGATATCATATATTTGATAATGATATAATTTTTGTTGATTTTTTGATCCAAAGTTTATAGCTTTTGTTTGGTTTTTGCACTTCAAAGTATTAATATCTTAAAGAAGTTATTTGTACTAGATATTTAATTCAAATCTTAACACCCCTTAGGCTTTTCAAATGATAATTAATTGTTATCATAGTGCACTGTTATATCTTATGCTAATAGAACTATTTTGTTGGTCTGAATTAGGGTTAACAAAGTGCATTATTATTATTATTATTTTGCTGAGTAGAACTAATTTGCTATTCTGAATTAGGGTTATCTGTATGCATGATTATGTATTTTTTTGCTAAGTAGAACTAATTTGCTTAAGGTTGTTCATGGTTTGGTGTAGGAAGAACAACTTTGGGACAATAATAATAATGTGTTGTATGGTTTTTGTCCTTTTTCTAGGAAAATCAACTTTGAAAAATTCCTTTGTTGCTGTTGCTCGAATTATAACACAAGAGGTTGCTGGAGATGTCAGGATGACCGATACCCGTGTCGATGAAGTTGAGCGTATCGCTATTAAGTCTATTGGTATCTCTATATACTATAAGATGAATGATGAATCTCTCAAGAGTTTTAAGGGGGGGCGTAATGGGAATGAGTATCTCATTAATCTCATTGATTCATCTGAGGTTGCTGCTGAACTTCGTAATACTGATGGAGCTTTGGTGGTGGTGGATTGTGTTGAGGGAGTTTGTGTACAAACTGAAACTGTATCTCTCCCAAAGGTGTGTTGCTCAAAGGAAAGTCTCACAAAGTAAGAATGCTCCTCGCTCGACCCTCCCCCGATTGTCTAGAAAGAAATCAAATACTTAGATTTTGTGTACATGAGCTGAAAGTGTTCATAACTTATAAATTGAGCGGAGTTATACTGTATTAATAATTTAATTAATTTTTTTAATTTACATTAATTAAAATTCACTAAACTTTTAAAATTAAAATCAGATTAGTTTAAAGTCGATTTAAAATTTGTTTATATTTATAAATCATTTTTATGTTATGAATTTATTTTAAAAATGATTTATTTTAAAACTATATTTTTAAATTAAGTTTTAAAAATATCTCTTTCATTGTATCTCATTATAATTTTTTGGTTACATGACACTACAAAAAAAAGGAGATCTACGACACATGGATTGTGATGGTTCCCAAAGAACCGTCTTCCTTCCCTGACTATGACGGTTGTCACGGCTGTTAGAACCAACTTCCCTTATTTTACACTTGTGATCGTTAGGGCAAATTGTCGCGACTATTTTGGTATTTACAATTGTTTCACTAAATTTTAGGAATTTTGATTTAGACCCAAACATTTTTTCCTCTTAATGTAACTAGATTTTAATTTTAAAAAATAATCTAATTTCATAAATTTTGGCTCCAAAATCCCTTTTATTGATTTTCCACATACTAATAAAAATTCCCCTCTATCTCAAAATTAGGAAAATCCATAAATGTAACACCTCAATTTACTCTGGCGAAATTATAATAAAATCAGAGTAATAAAATTTCACACAAAACAATTCATCATAAACTAGGATGTCACATTTCTTCTTAACACAAACAGTTGCTCGTAATATTAATGGATACATAACACAATGAGTTGGATGAACCGATCAAAACAACATACTCTTCAAAACATCTTTTGTTACGCAGCGAAAATATTCATAATTCAATTAAAATCGACTTAACAACTTAGTTCGACAATTGTCAACATCATTATTCATAAAAGCTTCAACAACCAAAGTAAATCCAACAAAGAAAACAAATAGTGTTCATCCCCCTAGAGTTATGTATCAAAGAAATGATGCCAACTCAAACTACTGAAGGCAACTATCCTTCACTCCTGATCATCGGCACGATACTAGCATAGGGATAGCATTCAAACGAAGGGGTGAGATATCTTAACAATATAAAGAATCGTATGATAACAAGTATATGAAGAATAAAGTCATACACGTTTCACCACTTCACAAAGCATCATCATCATCATCGTTCATCACCAAATAACAAACAACTCATCATCACATCATCAATTACACAAAGGTTCAAAAACAACAACTCTTCATCATTCATCATCATGAAACATGCAATGAGACCAACATCAATGCAAATGCATGTGGTACCAATAGGGCATAAGCCTCATCTTAATGCCAATAAATAGAGGCAGCAACAAGGCATAAGCCTTCATCATAATTTGTCAATTCAGACCATCTTACAGAGCATAAGCCCCCCAACAATGCAATGTATGTGACATAACATGAAACAACATAATTATGCAACCACAAGGCATAAGCCTTTAACAAACGCCAAAATAGGCCATCACCTCTTCATCATTGCAAAACCACGTCTTACAAACACAAACAACGGTTGTCAAACAAGACTAGAAAGTCTTTCTCAAGCAATCATCCATTCCAATGCAAGAACACAGAAAATTCAAGTAATCGGTTTTCATGAAAACTTGGCTCAAAAACCATTGAAACGACTCCAATAAATTATGGAAAATTCATTAAAATTCTTGATAAATCACTATTGTCTAGGACCCAATTAGGTTTTTCAAAAAAATAAAACTTTTCATACCAGAGTTCGCTAAGCGAGGATCTCAGTTCGCTAAGCAAACTTGTGATCATGCAGAAAAATTTTGCAACTGTTCTCTACTGCCATAACCCCTAAATCCCTTATAATTCCATCTTACATTGTCCGGTTTTACGAAAGAATCATATATTAATGTTCCTCTATTCATATAACATCTATTGGGACCCTAAAAACGCAATTCTACGACATTATTTTCGACACCAAGTTTACGGTAAAAAAATACTAAATTTCACGAAACACAACAACAATACCAATTATCATGCAATATAAGCCATACAACACACATACAACACATAACAATAAGAATCATCATCACCAAACATGCATCAATTCATCAATTTCATGGAAATTCCTCTTCAAAACCTAAGTTATCAACAAAAACTAAAAAACCCATTCTTACATACCAATCATCACACTCAATTTTATAGAGTTAGAACCCCAACCTTACCTTGGATTGATGATTCTATACTATTACAATGGAATCATTGTCTTAGCCTCTTTGTCCCTCTCTTCCTCTTTTAATCTTCGTATATTTTGTTTACTTTTTATTTTGTATGTTAACTAGGAATTTTTGACCTTGTAACATTGTATTAATACTGTCTCACCTATTAATTATGTGGATGTATGTGCTTATAGATATTTTCAAGGTGATTTAAGGTGGTGAACTTTGCTGACAACAAAGCTGCAATCAACTAAGTAGTTGTTTTATTTTGATGATGACAACACCTGATATCAAATGATATCGAGTGAAGTCCTTATGTTTTGAAGATAACTCAAGAGGTTGAATATGCTTAAGATGTATTATCAAGATATCATTTTGAATAAATCTATCTTATGAACATGTTCTTGAGATCAAGTTATCTCTTTGAAGTCAACAATATGGTCAAACGACATTCAAGTGAAAACTTCTAATTCAAGGTTCGTCGGTGGTGTATCTTCTCAACTCTTTGATGATGGTAATCAAGTTAAAGATATCTCAAGACTCATTAAGAAGATTCAAGGTTCCTGTGAGATGTTAAACTCAAAGATAATTATGCAAAGACTTGAAGCTTTAGAGATGTGAAAGAGAGGAAGTGTGAAAGCTTGTCTGGTCATATCCGTCTAAGTGACTATTGTCTTGTAAAGGTAGAAGGGTACTTCTGGAAATACCATGGTAAAATCACACACACCAAAAACCTTTTAGAAGCCTCTCATATTTTATTTAAACCACCTGAAAATATTTTTGAGGCCTAGCCAACTGATAAGGGGAATGTTTGATTGATTGGAAGACTTTTCTCAGCTAAATAATTGATTAAACCTAATCACCTAATCAATTATTTTCTCATTGTTGAGCTTAAAATTGATTATGAAAATCTCTTAATGATTGGTAAATGGTAATGGCTAAATATCAAAACCTTGCATTTGAGGCTTGAACAATCGATTATTGAGGGTCAGTAATCAATTGGCCTAATCGATTATGACATTCATTTCACCCATGGATTTTTTTCCAAATTTAAACCACAATATGACCTATAAATAGCACATTTCTCTATTATTTTAATTCATCCAAAAAATTAGCTTTGATTCAACTTTCTCATTCTCTCTCATTAATTATAAACCTATCTGTTTCTCACATATATTTTGCCTTAGTGCTTCGAGAGTGCCTTTTTGTCAAAGTAGTGTCATTTTTATGGGTTAGGGCTTAATTGTATTTTATCAATAATGTATTAATTCTTGAGTAAAATATTCTTCAATCGGAAGTTGTTTGGTTACGAGCTAAACCAATAAAAGCTCTTGTTTATTTTGGGGAATTATCTTAGGAAGTCTTAAATTGGTTTGTGAGTTTTTCCAAGAAGAAAAACTATATTTTAGCTCGTGAAGATCAACCATTAAAATCTTTATAACGGTTCTTGAGCATACCCCAATTAAAAGCTATATTAGTTTAAAATTAGCATGTGTAAAATTTCATCTTGGTTCTTGATTTTTGCCTGGTGTAAAAGCTAAGTTGACTTGGGATTAGCCTGTATAAAATCTCATATCCGCTTAGAGGTCGGGCTATACGAATCAACCATAGCGTAAGCAATACCCTTAATATAGATCTTTAACATCGACAACCATCTAGTATCCAAACAGAGACATGTATTCAGGACTCGCCTACACTAAACACAACTCATTCAAGTTTGCCATGTAATACTTCTAGGATCATAATCAAAATCTTCTCGATTGCATCTCATCCTAAAATAATCACCAACTCGAGATTTTCCATCCTAAAGGATGAAATTCACAAACCTTAGCCATTGCTTAACTCTTGCCTACATAACAAATAATGTTTATTTTCATTCATTAACTAGCTCTGTTAATCCAAGATTAGCTTAAGCATCCTTTTATGTTTTACACAACATGGTTCACTTCTACTAACCAACAATTAATCTCACTCCTAAGTTCATGTCCCATGTGTGATCTCTTACCACTTAGTTGAATCCCTAAGTACATGATGCATATTTGATTAATAGTAAACCTTACTTGACTCCAACCATGTTTGGAACACTTGATTTCACTAATCTCTTACCACACCATTATCTTAAGTACAAGTTAATTTTAAGGATAATTATGTTTAGGATTAGTCCATAACTTCAAGGATCATTAGCCAACTTAGTTTGGAGCTCAAAACATGAAAAGTAGGGTTTTTGGTCAATTTGGGGGTCGGTCATGAACCAATTCATGAACTTTGATGAACTGGTTCACAAAAGTAGAATGCAAAAATACACTAGCATGAAAGATTCACACTTGACCATGATGTGATTCACAGAAACATGATTTGAAATTTACACCCATTTGAATCAATTCAAAAGCCTCATGAATCGGAACACTCATCCTAAAATCAAGGAAAGCAACATTCTAACACTAAAATTTCACTATTTAACATACCACATTCATCCTTAACCATAATCCTCATTTAAGTTTATCCATGATCTTACTTAACATAAATAATCATGACATTTTACACAACTTCCAAACCATTAATCTTAGTTACTAGCATGAATTAAACACTTAAGAGTTCAAAAAGTTATATTACTACATGCAAGTTATGCTCAATTTCTTTAAGAGGAAACCACCTTGGTAATTGAAGACAATAATGATGATGATGATCATCATCTTTGCTCATGTTCTAGAACATACACAATCATCTTCAAGCTTCACGTTAACTCTTCAATTTTGGTGCCCCCTTTGAAACTAAGAAACATCATTCTTCCTCTTTCAAATCTCTTGATCATATATTATTCGCTTTTAGAGTGTTTCTCGATCCACCAATAAATTACTCATTGGATTAGTGTCTCAGTGATGGATTGACCTTGAATGCTAAACAAATTCCATTATTTACTCTCCATTCCAAGTGTGGAGGATGAAATAAATAAAGAGAAGGATGAAATCAATGAATGAAATATGATTTTCCTTCAACACAAGCTTATATAACTGAGTACTTAAGGTCCATTATACCCTTAGTCTTAAACCAAAATTACTTATCGGCCATTCACCAGAAGTTTTGAACAAAAACACTTTGACTTTCCAACCTACTTCCCCAACAAATCACTAAATGGAAATTCTCCTATGGATTGGGAAGATGTTCAAATTTATTTTAGAGTGTTGTTTATTATATTCTAAGGTTCTTCGATAAAAAACAATTTCATCAAATCATCAATAATCTTTAAAATATTTAAAAAAATATTTTTGACTTGTGTGGATGGACATATTTTAAAATAAGTTAATAATAATAATAATTATTATTATTTTATTATTATTATTATTATTAAAGTTGCAAACTAGATGAAAAGTTAAAAGTATATTAGATTTTGTAAAAAAATTATATTGGGCCATATGTAGAATCCAAACCCATCTTCTTCTTTGGATCTAAAACAAAAGCCCACAATACATTAGGGATTGCAATCCAAATCGGTAACCCTAAAAACCCTTATAAATACGTAACAACCCAAACAAACTCTCATTCTGTTGCATCCACACGCCGTCGTCTCATCTCTTTGCGCACACTGTCGGTGGAGATCCATCTGCCTTCAGTTTCATGTAAGCATCATCCAACTCTTCTTCAATTTCCAATTCTTCTTCTTTCGATTTATGTGAAAAAATCAATTTTTTTGTTGTTGTTTCAGCTCCGAGAAGACCCAAATTTTGTGTGTGGACGTTAATAACAACTAGTCACGATGGTAAGATTTGATGAACAATACCCAATTGTTTGAATTGAATCGCATGAATTGTGTTTTTGTTTTTGAATATTTATAATCTGAATTGTATGTGTTTGTGTTTGCAGGTGAAGTTTACAGCTGATGAGTTACGTCGTATTATGGACTACAAGCACAACATCAGGAACATGTCTGTCATTGCTCATGTTGATCACGGTAATTATTTCAAGATTTTTTTTATTTGTTGTTAATTCTATGTTAAGTAATTTTCTGATTGTTGTGATGTTTCCACTGATCTCATATGTCTGATAAAGTTACAATTTTATTGATTTGTTAATATCACAAAAAGGTTATTATGTTTTACTACTTAGAGAAACTATTTATAATATCTAATTCAAATTGTTATACCCATTAGTATTTTAAATGATAATTACTTGTTATTCATACAACTGTTGAGCTGTTACATCTTTTGCTGAATAGAACTAATTTGCTAGTCTGAATTAAGGTTATTATAATGCATTATATTTTTTCAATGAGTCGAACGGATTTGTCGTCTGAATTAGGATTAGGGTTGTTCATGGTTTGGTTATAGGGTTAGGGTTGTTCATGGTTTGGTTATGGAAGAACAATGTTGGTGTAATGAAATACTAATAATAATAATAAATATGTATTCTCTGTTTTTCTTTATGCAGGAAAATCAACTTTGACAGATTCCCTTGTTGCTGCTGCTGGAATTATAGCACAAGAGGTTGCTGGTGATGTCAGGATGACAGATACACGTGCTGATGAAGCTGAGCGTGGTATCACTATTAAGTCTACTGGTATCTCTCTATACTATGAGATGACTGATGCTTCTCTCAAAAGTTTTAAGGGGGAGCGTAATGGTAATGAGTATCTCATTAATCTCATTGATTCACCTGGGCACGTTGATTTCTCATCTGAGGTTACTGCTGCACTTCGTATTACTGATGGAGCTTTGGTGGTGGTGGATTGTGTTGAGGGAGTTTGTGTGCAAACTGAAACTGTGCTGCGACAGGCTCTTGGAGAAAGGATTAGGCCTGTGCTTACTGTTAACAAGATGGACAGATGCTTTCTTGAGCTCCAAGTCGATGGAGAGGAGGCCTATCAGACCTTTTCAAGAGTTATTGAGAACGCCAATGTTATTATGGCTACCTATGAAGATCCTCTTCTTGGTGATGTTCAGGTGTATCCTGAGAAAGGAACTGTTGCTTTCTCTGCTGGTCTCCATGGATGGGCTTTTACTTTGACCAACTTTGCTAAGATGTATGCATCCAAGTTTGGTGTTGATGAATCCAAAATGATGGAAAGGCTCTGGGGTGAGAATTTCTTTGATCCTGCTACCAAGAAATGGACCACCAAGAATACCGGTTCAGCCACTTGCAAGCGTGGGTTTGTTCAGTTCTGTTACGAGCCTATCAAGCAGATTATTAACACATGTATGAATGATCAGAAGGACAAGTTGTGGCCTATGCTTACCAAGCTTGGGGTCACCATGAAGTCTGAGGAGAAGGACCTTATGGGTAAGCCATTGATGAAGCGTGTCATGCAGACCTGGCTTCCAGCAAGTACTGCACTACTTGAAATGATGATCTTTCATCTTCCCTCTCCACATACAGCTCAGAGGTACCGTGTTGAGAATTTGTACGAGGGTCCCCTTGATGATCAATATGCTAATGCTATCAGAAATTGTGATCCTGATGGTCCTTTGATGCTTTATGTGTCTAAGATGATTCCAGCATCTGATAAAGGAAGGTTTTTTGCTTTTGGCCGTGTCTTTGCTGGTAAGGTTTCAACTGGTTTGAAGGTCAGAATTATGGGACCAAATTTTGTACCTGGGGAGAAGAAAGATTTGTATGTGAAGAGTGTTCAGAGAACTGTTATTTGGATGGGAAAGAGACAAGAGACTGTTGAGGATGTGCCTTGTGGTAACACAGTTGCCTTGGTTGGTTTGGATCAATTTATCACCAAGAATGCTACATTGACAAATGAGAAGGAAGTCGATGCTCACCCTATTCGTGCTATGAAGTTTTCTGTCTCACCTGTTGTGCGTGTTGCTGTTCAGTGCAAGGTTGCTTCAGATCTTCCCAAGCTTGTTGAAGGTCTTAAACGTCTTGCTAAGTCAGATCCTATGGTTGTCTGTACCATCGAGGAGTCTGGAGAACACATTGTTGCTGGTGCAGGAGAGCTTCATCTTGAGATCTGTTTGAAGGACTTGCAGGATGATTTCATGGGTGGTGCAGAAATTATCAAATCCGACCCTGTTGTGTCATTCAGAGAGACTGTTCTTGAGAGGTCATGCCGCACAGTGATGAGCAAGTCTCCCAACAAGCACAACCGTTTGTACATGGAAGCAAGACCATTGGAAGACGGGCTTGCAGAGGCCATTGATGATGGAAAGATTGGTCCAAGGGATGATCCCAAGAACCGTTCTAAAATCTTGTCAGAAGAGTATGGTTGGGACAAGGATTTAGCTAAGAAAATCTGGTGTTTTGGACCTGAGACCACTGGACCCAACATGGTGGTTGATATGTGTAAGGGAGTTCAGTACCTGAATGAAATCAAGGATTCTGTTGTTGCAGGTTTCCAATGGGCATCAAAGGAAGGTGCTTTGTCTGAAGAAAACATGAGAGGTATTTGCTTTGAAGTGTGTGATGTTGTGTTGCACACTGATGCTATTCACAGAGGTGGTGGTCAAGTTATCCCTACTGCTAGGAGAGTCATATATGCCTCACAGCTGACTGCCAAACCAAGGCTTCTTGAGCCTGTTTACATGGTTGAAATCCAAGCTCCTGAACAAGCTCTTGGTGGTATCTACAGTGTTCTTAATCAGAAACGTGGGCATGTGTTTGAGGAAATGCAGAGACCTGGTACTCCACTTTACAACATCAAAGCATACCTTCCTGTCATTGAGTCGTTTGGATTCTCCAGTCAGTTGAGGGCTGCAACATCTGGGCAGGCTTTCCCTCAGTGTGTGTTTGATCACTGGGACATGATGTCCTCAGATCCATTGGAGGCTGGTTCACAAGCTGCAGTACTGGTTACCGATATTCGTAAGAGGAAGGGATTGAAGGAGCAAATGACACCTCTGTCCGATTTTGAAGACAAGATTTAAATTTGAAGATGTTTTATTTTATCATGAATTTTAATCTCTTTATAATACTCTGTTACCTTAGTTTCTATAGTTCAGTATCCTGAGTTTTGTTTCTGGCTTTGTTATGCCAGTGAATTGTGCTGTCTGTGTATTTCGGAATATTTATGCTTGCATTGTATTTTTGGTGGTTGTCAAACTTATTATGCAATTTTTGTTTTAAAACTACTTATTTTCTTTGCATTCTGTTTTGCTTTTTTGAGATGATGAGCTGAAAAGGATTAAGATTTTACCATTACTACTGACAATGCTATTGTTGTTATTATTTGATCACTGAGGTCCCTGATAAGTTAAGTTTCATAGGTTGAAACATGTGTGTTATTGTATGCGATTAGATTCTCCCCCTAGAATCCTGTTTTACTCTGACCGTTTGATGTTGTGGATATGAATTAAAATTGTTCATACATTCATAATCTATAAAGTTTTTTTCTTGATGATAATGTTTTTCAAATAAATGGAGAAAACTTTTGAATTGCTTTGTTTAATAATACTAGTAACAAGTATATAGTCGTGATCTCTTCTCTTATTTTTCATTGTTGGAAAAACAAATCTTGTCGCCACCCATCTTCTTTCTACTTTAAAAATTCAAAATTTCGGTTTCAAATTCAAAATTTCGGTTTCAACATATAGCTAACGAGGTATTTCCTCCTTGGTTAATTATTTCTGATTGGTTTTTCGACAATCTACTCAACTCCATCTCCACATTCTTGTTATGGTGGTTGTGCTTAAAAACTCCACTACGCCGCCACATTCTCGTGATGGTGGTTATGCTGTTCCTTTTCTGGCTCGTGATGGTGGTTGTTCTGTTCCTTTTCTGGCCTAAAAACACGGCTCTGGCCTAAAAACACCACAAAAATTTGTTTCAAATTGTTGGTTGTGTCTTGCCTTTGATATCTGATTCTTATCATATTTGTGGAGATTTATGATTTTCAAAGATGTTTGCAGCCACCACACAAATGGTTTTGTTCTATTTCGTGATCTCATCGCTGCTGTGCTGGGTACTTCTCGACCATATTCGATTCAGAGTTCACAGTCATGGATCGTTGCGATCTAAGTTTATTTTGGTTTGAAAAAAGTTCACAGTCATGGTTCGTTGCGATCTAAGTTTATTTTGGCTTGAAAAAAGTTATTTATGCTTGCTGCGATTTTTCATAAAATTTTTGGTACGTGAACCAGCTCGTGTTGACGGTGAATTCATTATTTGTTACTTAAAATTGTGAATACATGGAAGCAAGGCCAAAGCAGGAATGTCTTGCAGAGGCCATTGTTAATGGAAAGATTGGACCAAGGCATGACTCCAAAAACCGTTCGAAAAATATTGTCTCATGAGTTTGGTTGGGATAAAGAACTTGCCAAAAATATTTCAGACTTCTATTTACAACAAATGCAGTAAGTCAACTCAACAATATAGGATCGATCAAGCCAACAAATCTATGAAATTTTCTGTTAGCAGTCAAAGACGACTTCTAAGAATACAACGAAAATCAAAATCTTGACATAACCTGCAAATTCAAATGCTTATAAATTTAGGTTAGCAGGAATAACACTTCAAACCAAACAGCATATAAAAAAGGTGACAATATGATAAGAACCAAAAAATTGGAACAGAAATGAAAATATGAAAACTGAAATTTATGTAGATAATATTGGAATATTACAACACAGGTTTTCGAGAGCCTGTCTCTCCACAATTCAAATTCTTCCTAAATTTTCTGAATGCCTTCCTAATTCTGATTTGCTTCTATTTATACTGTATTTACATCTGTTCCTAATTGGCACAATTAATTTGAAGGGTTATAACTGTTAGATTTGATGCTGTTTGGTTCCAAGGGTTGCATCCTTTCGGGTGGGTGTGTCTCTTCACCAAGGGTCACGCCCCCTGATTCGCATCTCCTGACTCTGCACTCCTTGGGAGTCGCTGCCTGCGTGTGTAAAACTTGGTGATGGGTGGCCTAGGCTTATCAATACCCCCGCCTAAAAGATTCACCTTGTCCTCAAGGTGAAAATCTGGGAAGACCTCTTGAAATTTAGCCACAGATTCCCAACTATTTTCACTTGTAGGCAGATTCTGCCATTTAACTAAGACTTCCACGTTGCCAGGTTGTAATTCACGAATATCTAAAACAGAGTCCGGATAAACCTGTAATTCCTGATCCTCAGATAGCATAGGTGGTAAAGGTTGGGATTGGAAAGAATCACCAATGGCCTTCTTGAGGAGAGAGACATGAAATACTGGATGAATTTTACTATGAGATGGAAGATCCAATTTGTAAGCAACAGCACCCACTTTTTTTAACACCTGGAAAGGACCATAAAATCGAGGCGAGAGTTTTTCATTAATCCTTTTAGCCAAGGATTTTCTCCTGTAAGGTTGCATCTTTAAGAACACCCAATCACCGATTTCATATGTTATATCTCGACGGCGTTTGTTGGCATTTGTGCGCATGACATCTTGGGACTTCAACAAATTCTCTCTCAGAGCCGCCAATAATTCATCTCGAGCAATTGTAAGTTTATTGACTTCTTCAAGGCGGGACGGAATGGTGGATCCCTTAAGAATGTGAGGTGGATCATGTCCATACAATGCTTTGAAAGGGGACATTTTGGTTGAAGCATTATAATTGGTATTAAACCAGAATTCAGCCCAGGGAAGACAAGAGACCCATTTCTTAGGCTTAGTACCTGTTAAGCATCGTAAATAAACCTCCAAGCATCGATTGACAACTTCCGTTTGTCCATCCGTTTGAGGATGGTATGCCGAACTGAATTTTAGTTGTGTACCTGCTGCTTTAAAAAGGGCTTTCCAAAAATTACTTAAAAACAAAGGATCACGATCTGAAACAATGGAAGACGGAAATCCATGCAATCTTACAACTTCCTGTAGAAAAACTGCAGCAACATCGATTGCGGTGTAAGGATGCCCTAATGGTATGAAGTGGGCATATTTGGTGAGCCGGTCAACCACCACCAGAATTGTATCCTTCCCCATGGATTTGGGTAGTCCTCCAATAAAATCCATCGAAATGTCTGTCCATACTTGAGTAGGAATTGGTAATGGCTGTAGCAGTCCTGCCGGTGACAAGTTATCGCTTTTGTTTCTTTGACAGACTTCGCAAGCTGCAACAAAATTTTTGATGTCGGTTTTCATCCCTTCCCAATAAACTAGATCTGCTATTCTTTTATAAGTCCTGAAGATTCCTGAGTGTCCTCCTACCAAGGATGAATGGAATTCTTTTAAAATGATGGGAATTCTGGAGGATGATTTTGACAACACCAATTTCTCCTTGTAAAATAGTTTCTGATCCCTTAACGTGTAGCCAGCATGAGACATGGGATTGATAATTAGGTCTTGCATGATTTTTTGTAACTTGACATCTTGTTTGATCTCTTCAACCCATTCCTCGAAATCGTGAATTTGTAAGACTGTCATGGCACAATAAGAACTTCTCCTGGATAGGGCATCGGCGACAGAATTTTCCTTCCCTGGTTTGTACTGTATTTCAAAATCATATCCTGCTAATTTGGAAATCCATTTGTATTGTTCCTCACCGATCATTCTCTGCTCCGTCAAAAATTTCAAACTTTTTTGGTCAGTTTTAATAATAAAATGATTTCCCAACAAGTAGTGTCGCCATTTCTGGACTGCTTTTACGACCGCCATTAATTCGCGATCATACACTGATTTCCTCTGATTCCTTTCTGATAGGGTAGTACTCCAAAAGGCCAGGGGTCTTCCTTCCTGCATTAGAACAGCCCCTAGTCCGGTTCCGCAAGCATCTGTTTCAACCACAAAAGGTTTTGAAAAGTTGGGTACTGCTAATGTAGGTAAATTGGTCATGGCTTGCTTTAGTTGTTCGAATGCAAGTTCTGCCTCTGGACTCCATTGAAAGGCGTTTTTCTTCAACAGGTTGGTCAATGGCCTTGCTATTCTTCCATAATCATGAACGAACCTCCTATAATAGCCAGTAAGGCCTAGGAATCCCCTTAAGCTAGTGACATCCTTGGGTGAAGGCCATAACGTCATTGCTTCCAGCTTCTTAGGATCTGCGGATACTCCTCCTGCAGAAATAACATGTCCCAAATATTCCAAGTTATCTTGGCCAAATGAGCACTTCTTGCCGTTGATCTTCAATTCATTTTGTTGGAGTAACGTTAATACATTTTGCAGATGTTGCTTGTGTTCTTCCATAGAAGGGCTGTATATTAGGATATCATCGAAGAATACCAAAACGTATTTTCGGAGTACTGGCCTTAATACTTCATTCATTAATGATTGAAAAGACGAAGGTGCGTTAGTAAGTCCAAATGGAAGTACCAAAAATTCATAATGACCTTCATGTGTTCGAAAAGCAGTTTTTGCAATATCCTCTTCCTTCATTCTGATTTGGTGGTATCCGGATCTTAAATCCAGTTTTGAAAAGATGTTGGCCCCTCCTATTTCGTCTAACAACTCTTCAATCACCGGGATGGGAAATTTGTCGGGAACAGTGATTTTGTTCAAGGCCCTGTAATCTACACAAAACCGCCAACTACCGTCTTTCTTTCTGACTAGGATGACAGGACTAGAATAAGGACTCGTAGATGGTCGGATGATTCCCGCTTCTAACATTTCTGCAACTAGTTTTTCAATTTCTGTTTTTTGATAGTGAGGATATCTGTATGGTCTGATATTCGGTATTTGGGCTCCTTCTTTGAGGTGAATGGCATGGTCTTGACGCCGATGAGGAGGAAGTCCTTCTGGGGGTTCAAAGATGGAAGGGAAATCATGTAGCACATCTTTTAATTCTGACGGGATTGAATCCTTCCAATCTATCTCTGCTTGAATATGACGATAATCGATAAAGAACCCTTCTCCTTGCTGCAAAGCTTTCAACATAGAATTAAGTGAGGCATCTTTCTTTGAAAGTTCTGGCTCTCCCTTTAAAATTACCTTTCTTCCATTAATCTTAAAGCCCAACGTCAGTTGTTCAAAGTTGGCACTAATCTCTCCTAGGCTTGCTAACCATTCCATGCCTAAAACCACATCCACGCCTCCAAGGCCGAATAAGAAGAACTGTTGTTGTACTTGTACTTCTTGCACTTTCAAGGGAACCTTTCTGCATACTCCCTTACATTTGATTTTGTGACCATCTCCGACTTCTACAACGTATGATGGAGTGTCTTCCACTTCTAATTGTAATTTTTCCACTAGTTCCTTTGAAATGAAGTTGTGGGTGGCACCGCAATCTATCAGTACTATGACTTTGTTATCATCAATACTTCCCCAAACCTTCAAGGATCGGCGAGAAGTAAATCCCACAATACTATTCATGGATAATTGGGGCGTTTCTCCAAATTCGGGTTCAGGCTCATCTTCGGAGTTTTCAACATCATCTTCATCTGTTACTAACATTATCCGAAGTTGTTTATTTCTACATACATGAGAAGTGCTCCATTTTTCTTCACAACGAAAACATTCTCCTTTCTTCCTCTTCTCTTGAAGTTCTGCTTCGGTTAACCGTTGAAATCCTCTGGGTCGGTTGTTGTTTTCTGGTTTGTTCACAGATACACTTCCCGCAAAAGAATTAGAAGGGCCATTACTTTTTCCTCCACCTTTCTGACTAACACCATAAGTAATAGTCTTCGAATAGGATGGGCTTCGATACGAGTTGTTGAATTTTGAATTTGAGTTAGAAGGAGCATTCGGTCCCACCTTCCAAATTGCTCTATTTTTTTGTTCGATCATTAATGCCTTCTTGACCATGATTGAAAAAGTGGGTGGTTCGTAGAGTTTAATTTCTGCCCCAATGTCTTCCTTTAATCCATTCGCAAAAATGTCCTTTAAATGTTCTTCATCGATAGTTTTCAGCATACCTGCAAACTTTTCGAATTGTTCAACGTACTCTTCCACCGTTTCTTCTTGTTTAAGTGCAAGGAGGGCAGCAAAAGGGTTGAGAGTGGCTGAAGTTTGGAACCTTTCAAGAATGGCAAGTTTGAAATCTTCCCATCCAATATCAGAATTGCAATTTTCCCACCATTGGAACCAAGATAGTGCCTTTCCCTCTAGAGCCACCATAACTGCCTGAATTTTCTCTTCTTCAAGGATTTCTCTCATTTGAAAGAAGCGTTCCAATTTATTTATCCAGCCATAAGCATCGGATTCTCCATCATATATGGGGATTGCCAATTTTCTCCATCGTTCTGTTTTTCTTTCTCCGGTGTGGACCTTGGTTGAACGTTCTCCATTGATGGAACCTTTGGGTGTGCCATCTTCTGAATGCTTGGACAAATTTTCCACCATGGCTTCTAGACGTGCAAAGCGTGTTTCGAATTGTTGTCGTTCTACATCTCGGTTTTGTCGGTCCGCCATCAACATTTCTAAAATTTTCTCCATTGTGTCTGGGTTTTCGGGATTAGATCGAGTTGTCACCATAGTTGGAAGCAAAGCACCTGGACGGTGCTCTGATACCAATTGATAAGAACCAAAAAATTGGAACAGAAATGAAAATATGAAAACTGAAATTTATGTAGATAATATTGGAATATTACAACACAGGTTTTCGAGAGCCTGTCTCTCCACAATTCAAATTCTTCCTAAATTTTCTGAATGCCTTCCTAATTCTGATTTGCTTCTATTTATACTGTATTTACATCTGTTCCTAATTGGCACAATTAATTTGAAGGGTTATAACTGTTAGATTTGATGCTGTTTGGTTCCAAGGGTTGCATCCTTTCGGGTGGGTGTGTCTCTTCACCAAGGGTCACGCCCCCTGATTCGCATCTCCTGACTCTGCACTCCTTGGGAGTCGCTGCCTGCGTGTGTAAAACTTGGTGATGGGTGGCCTAGGCTTATCACAATATAAAGCAAAACAGTATGAACTTGCCTCAGTTATCAGTGGCTTTGCATGTTCTTCCCATTCAGTAACCCACCTTGATGAAGAACCTGTATCTAGTGCACCTGATTTGAGAACCTTCAGAGATTCGCACGCATCGGGAAATCCTTTAAAGAGTGTCTATGTAGATTCGGCCAGAAAACAAATTAGTATGCTCATGATTATCTATAAACATTGGCCGCGTTATGGATCAATAGTTTAAAGAAGAGTTGGATACCAAAAGTTCGTCAGCTAGCTCTGAAGATGAAGAGAAGAGAAGACCATTTTTGTCGACGCTAACGAGCTCTTTAATGCTTCAAAAAAGTAAAAGACTTTAGCAAAAACGAAACAAACATAACGTGCCAACATCAAAAAATACAAAAATGAAAGTACGTAGCTTACCAAGAATATGAAACAGCACAAACAGGCAGTCCACAGCCAAACATATCAACAACCTGATACCAATAAAGAGAAAATTTAGAAATATACCGAATGAGTACGAGATTTAATGAAGTATGACAAAGGGTACCTTCATGGGAAGGTCTAATCCGGATGATGACGTATGCAAACAAACACCTAGATCAGCTGATCCTGAAATTATTCAGATTTTAACATCAATTACTTTACATCACTGCAAGGAAATTTTTTCAAAATCGAAGAACAAAAAACGTACCTAGCAGTAATGGATAATCATCTGCAGACAGCCACATGGTGCGAAATGCCACGCGTTTAAGTTTCAATGTCTTTATTTTAGCTTCATACTTTGCTTTTTCAGGACCTTTACCTTTATCAAGAAAGATTCTTCGTCAAAAAAGTACCTTACGATTCTCGAAGGTTCTGAAGGCGGGAAAAAAAACAAATTTTTTACCAGTGATGACGAATAACAATCTGGGATATAAACATTGTTTTCCATCATCAGATATTTCTTTCCACATGACCTCCTCGTCTAGTGAATCATCTTCATTCAATATAGCCGCAACACGTCTGTCATACATTAAAGCGGCTTCTAAGAGAATGCCAAAATCTTCATCAGGAGTCCTAAAAATGGCACAAGTCACAAAAACAAATTATTCAAGTCTCGTAAGATAAATGATGACTTTATCTATCGCCAATTTTAATGCCACCGATTCGTTATAGGATACACTTACCAGCTCGTGCTGCTTACAACAAGTGCAGGCCGGTTTGGCTTCAAATCTATGTTTGAACCAACCTCAGATGTAAATACACTCTCATTTTGGATTTGGCTACTCGTCAGCGAATTTCCTGCAGCAAGCAAGAGTGTTGAGAAATAATATCACGCCGATTGCCATCGACTAAGATCAATACATATCAGGATTGTAAAAGTAAAACCTATCTTACCATTACTAACACAATCTCTAACACCAAGAGGATGATAAAAGTGTTCATTCAGTCTGCAAAACAACTATAAGCTATCTATATTGTATTAGGAAATCTTTAGGAATGCCGAAGATGCAACACCATTCACAGTCACTAGACAAGTGAACAACTATATCACCTTATGCCTTTCTTCCAGCGAAGTTGGATGAAAGAAATCAGGAGGTTGGTCATACAATACGGTAGCACTATGACATTAAGGAACAAACATCAGGTTGCTTCACAGTACTTACAAAAAAACAAGTATACGTTAGAGAAGCAAGATTTGAATTTTTCGTTGATTTTCTTACTTAATCCCCCAGTTTTGAGCCAATTCATGCTGCATTGCTTTTGTTACGCATAGAGAAGCGTCTGCCATTTTCCCATAACGATTCTCAAACCTAAATGGAGCCGAGAAAAATAATCACGTTAGTAACAAGTTTAAGAAAGAAAAAGTCATGAGAGAGCAAAGAAAAAATCCACAACAGCAAACGTAAAAAAGTTAAAAATGCTGAACCGATACCATTTGTATAAAGAGACAAAACGGCTATTCCTTCCTAGGGACAGTCCAAGTAAAGTATATCCAAAATTATGCCAATCTATGACAAATGATGATTTCCTCAACCAGCTAGCCCATTTTACTGCTACTAAAGTTGGAACTGAAGGAGGATTCTGCACAAAACAAAGAAATGAGGGAAGTGAAGTACAAAATTACAGAATCATACTTGCTGCCATCTCTGGTTAACTTAATTGAGCTTATCTACTGACACACGTACTTCTGAGACTGTTTGAGAGAGCTTATGAAAACAACTTACGACTGTCCATAAGTTGTTTCCAACTTATTTCCATTAGCTCTTACAGATTAGCTTATGAAAAAAAAAACTTATAGCTTATATGAAATCAGTTTGACTTTATTTTATCTTTTGTTATAGAAACAACTTATACACAAGCACTTATACGATAATCTCACTGAAAATCCGAATAAATTTCTTGCTATACATAGAGTGCCAAACATCATCTATGCAAAGAGAGTAAAGTTGGGCAAAATAGAATCTCTCTTGTAGCCTAAACCCCAAACTAATCTAATTTAACACAAACTAATGCGCAAATATGGTATTTAATACTCCCTTCGTCTCATAATAAATGTCTCTTTTACAGTTTTTCTATGTCTCAAAATAAATGTCTCTTTAGAATACCAATATAACATTTATTACTTTTTTCCACTACTATACCCCTATCTATTAACTTTCACGTTTTTTAACTACTCCACTACCTATAATAAATAAGGGTATTTTAGTAACTGATACTAATTTTATCATTAAAACCAACACAACGAATCATTTTTTTAAGAACCGCGCATAGCTCAAATAAGACGTTTGTTATGAGACGGAGGGAGTAGTATGTATTAAGCTTCTGAGATGTTTCGCAAACATCCATTTTTCAAGTACACTTGTCTAGTAACAGTAAAACTCTAATTTAGGCAAGAACAAGTAGCATTGAATCGATCACGTAAAACATAAAATCACTTAAATAATGAGTGAGAAAAGGGGGATAAAACATAAAGGGTAATTAACCTGGACAATAAAAATATCGGGAGAAGGTATCTTTATACAAAGGTACCAAAGAAGGGTGAAAATTTGAAACAACGGTTTCAACAAAAGCATGAAAGGTTGAAGTATCTTCGGTAAGCTTTGACGGGCTGTTGACCACTGCTTCTGAAAATTCGAGAATGTTCCAACCAAAACTACATCAACTTTTGTAAAATTTGTCCTCAAACGATTAACTCAAACACATACCATGAGGTGAATATGAATAGATGGGTTGGCCAGAAGTTCAGTATGGGGCTCTGAGCCTGTTAGAAACCATTGAACAAAAAATGTAATCATATTATAATTGAAAAGTAGTAATCAACTCCAAAGCATATTGAAGTAATAAAATCAAACTCAAGTAGGATTGTTATCATCTCCAATACTCAAAACTTCCAAAAGAAGAGAGGTAGACACAATTTTTTTGAATCACAAACAAAATTCAATACATCTATCTGACTATCTCTTGTGTGTATCTCTCTCCTACTAAATGCGTCCAGAGATATTATGAAATAGGGACACCGAAAACACGACACCGATACTTAGTCTATCTCTTGTGTGTATCTCTCTCATACTAAATGCGTCCAGAGATATATGAAACATGGACACTAAAAACACGACACTGACACTTAGTGTATCTCTCTCCTACTAAATGGGTCCAGAGATATATGAAACAGGGACACTGAAAACACGACACCGAAACAGACGCATAAACATCAATATTAATTTTTTAGAAAATGGATAAATTAAGCGTAATCAGAAATGTCATTGCCGGTTTCGGACACCGACCCTGACACAACTATCTCAACCAGAAAAACTTACCTCCATATGCAACAATGTCAACCTCTAGGGAAGCCTGGAAATTGGAATGACAAACAGAAAAGCCATTAGATCAATCAATCAATCAACAAACAAACAAAAATCATTACAAGGAACTCAGAAGTCAGAATTCAATAGTCTAAAATACATAAACACTCATGCAATGGAAAATCAAACAACATATGCAAAATCAAATCAAAATAGTACATGAAATTATACAAAAAAAACCTGATTTGCGAGTGAGAGAGCATGGTACTGCATTCTAGGGCTGCGTCCAATGTCACCCAAAACCACAACACAAGCCCTCCCTCTTCTTCCTCCTTCCATCTTTTTGCTTTTTCCTTTCAGCATCAAATTTCAATCTTAAACCTCAAAATTCAATTAACCCATTAGTCAAAATCAAATCTTTTTCAATCGAAGCAACAAGAAAAATGAAATTCGGGTCAAAACCCGATCCTTAAAGTGATTCTATGACCCAAATTGAATACGGGTCGAATTGGGGTCAAAATTGTAATTTTTCTGAAAAGGGGTTTTTGTTTTTATTGAAATTGAGTATGGGAAATTTATGCAATGGAGCGCAGAGAGAATCAAACTCCTCAAGGTTTGAAATTTTGGCAACAAAAGCTTTGATTTTGATTCTTGTATTTTAGTTCTAACAATGATTCTGCTTGAAAATTTGCAGGCCAAATAGCTAGGGTTTTGGTTGAATTTTTGGAAGTTGCTATTACTTCTGTTGTTTTTCTCAAAGGGGTTTATCCTTCAGGTTTGTTTGGTTGCTTGTAAATGGAAAAAGCAATGATTTTTAGCTTAACATTGCAATTTGATTATTTATAGGTGTTTGATTTTGATTATTTTGGTTATGGGGAAGGTGCTTTTGGGAGGAGAAGGTATATGAATGTGGTGGTTCAAAGGGCTTGTCATCCTCAGCTTAGATATTATATTCATGCCACTGTTTCAGGACTTCTTCCCTTTATACAAAAGGTTGGTCTTTTTAGGACTTTGATTTTGTTTTTCACTCAACATGGTATGTGTGTTGTTGAATTGATTGCTTGATTTGGAAGTGGATGATAAAATATAGGTTGATTTGCTTCTAATGTCATGTAGAATTCAGATATATCTTAAATGAGTATATCATCTTTGTGCATGTAGCATTGTTGTTTAGATTATTAGCACTTGTTAGGGCCATCCTAACCATCCTTGGTATAAGGTGTGGAATAAGGTGATTCCCTCGAAAGTGTCGGGTTTGGTATGGAGATTGTTACAAAGTAGAATTCTAACAAGAGGCAATCTTTTCAGAAGAGGAGTGATTGATCAGGGGTCGAGTCGATGTGTTGGAGAGTGTGGTAGTGAGGAGTTGGTATCCTATATATTTTCTGAGTGCCCAATTTTCGCACTCTATTTCAACATGATTTGATTTGATAGATTGTTACTCCCTGTGATTCTTCTAAGAGAGATTTCAATAATTCAATAGCTGATTGAAGCTTGACGGCCGCATCGAAAATTCACCTCCATGTCACGTCACATCTAACTTCTCTTGTAACTAATATATTTTGTTTTGCTGATTTTTATCTATTACCTTCCATCTACTAGGGCCTGGTTGAAAGAGTAGCTGTTATTTTCTTCAATGCTGATGATATTCCGCTCGAGAAATTTGTTTTCAAGCTTGCAATGAATCTCTCTTATGGTTCATCTGTGGAAGAGGTTGATCTTCAGTTCTCTCTCAGATCATTCATGAGCAAGTTGTCAGTTTCAGAATCTCTTACTAAGAAACTTCCTCCTGGTAACTACAAAGTATATAGACCATTTGTTACAAATTAATTGTGAGGAACAAAAAAAATCCTTTTTTTATGGATAAGTTGTTTTCATAAGTTCTCGATGACAATTTCATTAAACCTATGTCTAAACTTATTGTTCCGATTCTAAACAGATTGCAGGTGGGAGATAACTGCTTACTTTCGATCGATTCCTGAGGCAGGCACAAGCAAGGAAGCGGACTTGTGGATTTCAACCGACACAAAACAGTGGCAACAGCCTCCACTTATTACCCCTATCAAATCAATGAGTAGTGAACCTCTTTGTTTGCAATTGTACTTGGAGCATCCATGTTTATCAGAATCATTGCTTTGAGAATGGAACTTAAGTATGGTGAGATTTAGTAGCAATTTTTTTACTTAAAATTTCAAGTCTCTTGTTTTTCACTTCATGGTGTTTTGATTTATTAGATAATCATTAAATTTTATGCTAAAAATTGTTGGTGTCTTGTTTTCCACTAATCAATCAATACTGTAAAGGTTGATAGCTTAAGAACCACAAGCACATATAATCCCAACATCTAACTTCTCCTTTATGAAGTGTCAATCGATTTCAATGTGCTCAGTTCTATCATGTTTGACTGAATTCAGTTATGCTAATTGCAACTTTGCTGTCAAAGCATAATTTCAAGGATAGTTAAATTTTTGTTTTGAGTTCTTCAAGGATTCTTTGAATTCGTAGTCTCTCACAAATACCTTGAGTTATGTCTCTAAACTCGGCTTCTGCACTACTTCCTGCTACCACTTCCTGTTTCTTGCTCCTCCATGTCACAAGATTACCCCACGCATAGGTACAATACCCATAGTTAGGAAGTATCTCAAGGACCTTGCGTCCTTAATTTCAAAGTCATCTGTCAATTTCTACGTCCTTAATTTCAAAGTCATCAGTCAGTTTCTCTTTTACTCTTTCCATTTCAACTCTATCATTTCTGGTAAAGATAATATCATCAACGTCCTTAATTTCAAAGTCATCAGTCAGTTTCTCTTTTACTCTTGCCATTTCAACTCTATATCATTTCTGGTAAAGATAATATCATCAACGTACACAATGAATATAGAGATTCTTTCATCGTGAGAGAACTTTGTGAACAAGGTATGGTCAATATAGCCTTGAGTATACCCTTGTTTTTTCATGGACTAAGTGAATTATTCAAACCAAGTTCTGAGGAGACTGTTTTAATCCATACAACGACTTTTCTAACTTGAACACATTTGAGCCTTATTTGTCTTCAAATTCAAGAGGAACATTCATATACACCTCTTCATCTAGATTGTCATTGAGAAAAACATTTTTAACATCCAACTGATGTAAAGCTCAATCTAGGTTTGCAGCAAGAAATATGAGTATTTTGACAATGTTCAATTTTGCAACATAAATAAATGTTTTTGAGTAGCCTATGACATAGGTTTGAGTAAAATCCTTAGCAACCAATCGAGCTTTATACCTTTCAATTGACCTATTTGAATGATATTTCACATTAAACACCAATTTGTATCACACGGTTCTCGTACCATCCAGAAGAGTTATGAACTTATGGCACTCCAAGTTTTGTTCTTTTCAAGAACTTTCATCTCAAGTACAATTTTTCTCCATTTTGGAACTTCTAGATGTATGTTTTTTTTAGAATTTATTCAATTATCTTTTTCTTAGGAGGTTGCTCATCCCTTGGTTTAAATTCTTGACAGTGTTGTGATGTGGACTCGTCACCTCTTGTATGGTTCTTTCTCACAAAGACTTTTCCTCCAATATTGTTTTCCACTTCGCATCTATCCTGTTCCGATGACTCATCATTTAGTGGCATTTTAATTAGTTCAAAGTAGTAAAGTCTTCCACTCTCGTTAGTCCTTACCTCTGCCAATTCTGAGTTCAAATCCTAAAAAACACAATGAGTAAGGAAGAAATTAGTTTGATAAGTTTTTTCTTGGGCTAATATATTGACATACATTAGATTACAAGTTAAATTTGGAACATAAAGAACATCTTTAATCAGACTTTGAGATAACACAACTGAACATTTATCTGTTTAGAGTCCCACATCAGACAATATATAGCCTAAATATGTACTTATAAGTGAGGGCAATCCAAACCCTATCAGTCGGTTTTATAGGGTTGAGTTAGGCCAAACCACATTTCTTAACATGGTATTAGAGTCTCGTTTTAGTATTAGAGAAAATAGGTAAAAAAAATTGTTATAATTTTATTCTTTAGCATTGGCCAGAATTTATAAGGATATTACAATCTAATTATTATCTTATATAAAAGAAAATAGTAACAATAAAATTAAATAAATGTCCTAAAATAAATAACAAATTTTTAAATATAGTATATATTTCAACAAATACTCCTATACTATGCACTGGAAGAATGTAACTATTGCACTACATATTTTTGGTTCTGTTGTAATGGTAGTGCCTAAAATATTGATGGTTGGTAGTATAGATTAGATTTTGTTTGGATAAACATCTCAATTGAATGCTTATCATATAAATATTTAAGTATAAATTATTTTTATAACAAAAATATAAGAAAATGAAATTATTTTCATATAAACTACAAGTTATTTTTATAAGCCACCTTAAAGAAATTGAGATAATTTTCACAAGTGTCACAGATATTTATATTTATAAATAAATTTGAATAAGTCAATTCAAAGAGGCTTTTAGTCATAAGTCACTTAGGAGAGTAAATTTTCTTTTCTTGTTATTGGGTGAATGGTTCAAGGTTGAAAGCATGATGATATATATACAATAAAGCAGATCTCTTTAATGATGAGTGCCACAGATGTCAACTTTTGAACAGTCCATATTAACAAAACAAGATTTTCAACTTACTCGTTTACATTATGCTTTAAAGTTTAAAAAAGTGTGGATATTAGTCTTGTAGATATCAACCACTCCTCAAATTCTAATCTACTTTTGATCACACAGGAACACCTCATGATCATCTCATTACACCTTTGTTTACACATGCAAACAATGGTCATTATTGGAGGCTAGTGGTTTGAAACCACATTCTCAATCAATGGAATATATTAAAACAGCTTTTCACAAGCACTAGAGTAGAGTAGAGGGCTTGCATTGAACTACTCTTTCCTATATGAAAAGTTGTTTACTTTTTGCTATGATTTGAAGGTAGGAAAGAGAAAGAGAGAAAATTTTGATGATGTATATAATGGATGGAAAGTGTAAAAAGCATCATGATTAATGTGTATAGTCTGTTTTAGTTGGTTCAAATTTGTGTGACTTGAGAACATGCTTTAAGGAATTCCTACTTTTGACTTCTATTGGTGTTATGTTATCAGTTATCTCAACAACTTTTTCATGCTTATATTGGATGGCATTATTGCACCATTGCTCTAACAAAAGTTAGAGCATCTCCAATGGTGCAACTTACATTTGAGTTTTTTATGGGACCCACTAAGCCACATCATATTAAAAGAATTTATTTAATTTTAACTTTAATAAAAATCTGATATGGTCCCACAACTTTACCTCATAATTTGATTTGATTGGGTACTACAATCTTTTAGTTGTTGCATTGCAATGCAACTCTATTATGACATGGCAAATTTTCTAAATATTTAATTATTAAATTAATGGTACATGTGGAGAACCCAATAGAAGAAACTACCATTGGAGATGGTCTTAGGATTTCTCTTGGTCTGCTGACTAGTTGAGCAATGACATGTTGTAAGCATAGTAGTCTATTGTTTCATCATGTGTTAGTTCAAGTGGAGAATCCAAATCAAAATCAAAGACAATATACTACTCTTTTAATCAAAATCATGTGTTAGTAGTTGGGTTTATCATATAATATGAAGTTGTTTTTAGGTTATAAGTTTTTTCAAATTGTCCTTTTTCTTTTAATTATCCTTTACTTTTTTTGCTTTAATTTTTATTGTTCCATAGCTGATATGTATCCTTTATGATCTATCATGACAACCAGTTGTCAAGGATTTTGGGACAGTAATGTAGGGATTGATATCCCCATTGATTTAGTGTAGCATTCATGATGTTTCTTATTTATATAATGGAATTGTTAGATTAGTTTGTGTCCTTTCTATTGTGTATATATACACACACTATGTAACACATTTTATAGCAAGGGAAATAAATATAATATTTGTCTATCAATTTGAACCACCCATCATTTACTAATTCAATAGTGTTGGGTGTAAATTGGTGTATCGGAAAAATTAAGTCCCACATTGATAATTGAGGTCATCCACTATGCACCAATTCTAATGGTACTATGCCCAATTCTAATAGTGTTGGTCGTGAGAAGGGTTGAGAATACGCTAGACCGGCCTATATGGGTCTATAGCCTCCTAGCCTATTTAAGGTCAGATCAGACCTATTTAATAAATAGACCAAACTTAGGCGTTTTTAAAAATCTATTTTATTAAATAGGTCAAAGTTAGGCTATTAAAAAAAATCTATGAAGCCTTATAGGCCGACTTATATTTTCATATATATTAGAAATATGCTAAATAGGTTGACTCATGTATGCATATGTATTAGAAAAAAAAAAGGCTAAAATGCTAAATATGTGAAGCCATGTATGCATATATATTAGAACAAATGTTAAATAGGTCGGCTTATATATGCATATATAGGCCGACCTATAAGGCTTCTTAAGTAATATGATTAATTGAAAACTTTAGTGAGATAAAAGCTTTTAAATAGGCTTTCAGGCTAGGCCAAACTTTTAAAAAGGACAGGCCAAAAAATTGAGCCTATGATAAGCCATAGGCCAGGCTTATGTCTTTTAAGTTTATCGTAGGCCAGACTCAAGTCTTCTAAAGCCTAGCTTATTTCCACCCCTAATCGTGAGGCAGTGTATTGGGAAAAGCCCAAGTCCTATTTTGCTTAAAAATAGAGATCACAAAGAGTTCATATAAAATGTCATCTCTCTTCTTACGTTCTTACGTTATTATTTAATAAAAATTTGTCAAATACAAAGTTAGCAAATTGGCCAAACACTGAATCTCACTACCTTGCCCAACCCTATAAGTCATCCTATCATTTTTTCTTAATCCACAATGATGCACGGGGATCATCTCGAGTTAAAAATGTCACTAGGTCAAAGTGGTTTCTGACAATCATAGATGATCACACAAAAGTTACATGTGTGATCCTTTATGAAAAAATTAGTAGGAAAGATTTTTGAAAATCTTAATAAGTTGATCCAAAATCTGTTTCAAATTAATATTCAAGTGCTTAACGCAGGCAATGTGAGAGAGCACTTCCATAATTTCTTTGGTATTTATCTCTTAAATCATGGCATTATGCATCAAACTTCATGTGTAAACTCCCTTTAGCAAAATGGAATTGTCAAAGAAACAATAGAAACCTCATGAAATTCATTAGATCTCTCGTGCTATCCACCAATGTGCTAAGCCTTTATTGGAGTGAAGTTATCCTCTTTCCACCCTACTCCCTCCGTCCCAAATTATAAGAGAAAATCACTTTTTAGATTCATTGAAGAATTAATGTATCTGGTTTTTATATAGACCAAATACATTAATTATTCAATGAATCTAAAAAGTAATTTTCTCTTATAATTTGGGACAGAGGGAGTACCTTATAAACTGAATGTCGTCTAAAATCCTCAACTTTCAAACCCCTCACTAGACCATATTGTCCATATACCCAAACACCAAACATATTACAAATCTTCCACCCAAAATATTTGTTAACCCAACTCATATGAATTAGTTGATTTTGATGGTGTAATATGTAACATAAAATTAAAACTAAGATAAAAAACAGATTTTTAGAATTGAAGCATCAAAACTTTATTTTTATAAAGTAAGAGATGAAGAATGTATTTAAACCAATAATCAACATTTTTCAATCAATAAATTGAAGCAAATTGATTAAAAAAAAACTTTAGAGGAATCCTATACCATAACATGAATTAGCAATCACTATGTGAAACTCTTTGAGCTCTTGTTACATCATCAATGAGAAACAAAACAAGGACAAATGCATGTGACTAGTTCAAATCAAATTGAAGAAGTGTGTTTTTCTTTTTAGGTTACTTTTCTCTTTGCTTTTTCTTATATTTTACATTTAACTTTTTGCTTTTTATGAATGAAGAAAAAAATAGTGCAAAATCAAATTGATAGATATCAGAATAAGACTATAAGGTTCCATTTGGAGATTTATTTTTTAGTGTACATTGATTGAGAAGCCACTATAGAAACCGAATCAAAATTTGTCAACTTTATATTAAAAATTCTTGCATATTGGTGGATTTGTGGTCATTCAAATTCTTTCAATATGATCCACTTTGTGGCCTATAATTTATATCTTTTCAATAATATATTTTAATAAATTTCCTAAATTCTAACTTAATTTACAAAAATTGATATTGTTAAAAAAAAATTTAAAAATTATATTATTAATTTTTTAGTATTTTTTTTGTGAAAATTAAAAAGCATAAAAATTAATTATTATAAATCTTTTTTTTTTAATTTGGACTAAATATATTATTCAATATTAGGTTTGGACCTAGCCCTAAAATTAACTTTTTCTTATGCAAAGTACATTAATTACTTATTGGTGTTATTCATACATGTCATTATCATATTTAAACCACTAGGATCTGTAACTAAAAGACACTCATTTCGATGTTATTTCTTGTCTCTTTGTATTTATTGACGTGTGCATTTATGTCTCTTGCACAAACTTTTTTGCTTCACATGCATATCTATGTTTGTATTATTTTATTTATTTATATTCATTTATTATCTATTTTTATATTTTTTCTAAAATATAGGAGTATTTATTAATATTATTGACTCATTTTATTAATTAAAAGTTTATTTGAAAAATAGTAACAATAAACATATTTAATATTTTATTCATCTTAAATTTAAATTATTTTAAAAAATTTGCTCCAAATCATAAATTACTTTATTATTTCATTACAACATTATTTATTTTAATTTATTTTATTATTAATTAATCTTTTTTATTTCTAATTCTTTTAATTTGTCTTTCAACTATGTAACTAATGAAAAAAATTATTATATAATTATACATAATTTAATTTTTATACAAACATATTCATGTTTTTGAATCTATATAAAATATTTTTAATAAAAATTAATTTGAAACGGAAGAAGAGTTTAAAATTGAATTTATAATTAAAAACAATTTTTTTATCAAATAAGTGTTTATAAATAAGTCAAGGAGTAAAATAAAGTTTTTTTTTACTAGCAAGCAAACAAAGGAAGTCTATTTCATAACCTCTTTGATTTTTTCCCTGTGCCATCACAAATTAAACACCGACTTTTGTATTTTACCTCATTTTTCTCATCATTCATCATATCAAGATATTAAATTATTTTGTACTTATCTTTAAATTTTAGTTCACATATATACAAGAATTGTAACATCACATTAGCACTCATTTTCAAGATCATGTGCTCATCTTTAATCATAGAAATTAATGGGGAAGACACTTCCAATTATTTCCATCACATTAAAAAATCTTCTCAATTAAGATATACACCAAATATTTTCAATATATATTAAAAAAAGTTAGAAATTAAATTTTCTTTCAGTTAATCGAGTAATGATTGACGCTGAACTTAATAGGAAAACTGCGATCGAGAAAATACTGTACCTATTTATTGCTAGAACTGATTCGAACTGGACTAAAACGGTGGTAAAAAAACTTTTTTTTTTCTTTTATGATATTTCTGTCAATTTATGACAACAAACTAACAAGTGACAATTCAAAGAGTCCAACAATTATCTGCACATTCATTAAATATGTATAACAATAATAATAAGTTAGTATGTGTCATTATTAATTGCTGGCTTATGACATGAATGAATGATAAGCACATGGAGAGTGTTAACATCAAACTACACATTCTGTGATGAAAATATAAAGTGGGGGCAATTTCTAGCATGTGTAGTCACTATCTCTTTTATTCTATTATTATAAGGCTAAAAGAGTCATATTTTATTATAAATGGGACATTGCTTGATTAAATAGGTTAGATTTGTTAATTGCTATTCATGTGTCATTCAGGCCCAACACATTAAATCACACACCTATTCTACTTTTTTTCTTCTTCTTTCTTTTCAATATGGCCCTATTTGTTTTATTTCTATACAAGTAGTACAATATACTAAACACTTTAGGTAGTGTAATAATTTCATAAGAAACTTCAAGTGGCAAGTGGGTAGTTGTAGACTAAATAGTCCTCAATTATGGGCAAGTGAAATTAATGGATGCCAATTTTGAATAATTATACAAATATATAATAATTTAGCTTTTTAATAAATAATCTTTAGCACAAAATCTAGAATCAATCAAGAGTTTAGATGTCAAAATTTCTTAATTAAAAACAAATAAATGAGATGTTCAAAGATGACAAACAAGACATATCTGCTCTAGATACGTCCTATAAAAGTGAAAAAAATAGGGCAGAAAGGATATGCATAGTTGAGTGTGTGTCTAAAATTTTAATCGTCCCTAAAAAAAATGAAAGCGAGAAGACCTGTAGACTGTGCACCACTTAAACTTAAAAATTCAAAATTATATTATTACGTTTACTTGGAAAAAAACAGAACGAACCTTGAAATATAAGAAAAACATACATGTCTAATAGACATTCTTACAATCAAATATCTCTGTATCTATCGAATAAATTAGATTAATCAGTTTCCTTTCTAGTATATTTATACCATATCTAATACCCAATGTCAAAATAGCAATTATTTTTTAAAAATTACATATTTTTAATAAGGAAAAAAGAAAGTAAGATATTTTAGAATTTTAATTTTTTTAAAAATATTCAATAAATTTTAGCTAGATGACAATTCAATTCCAAGATGGAGTGGTGTATGTACTAGCATTTGAGTTGATATAACATAATGGTGAAATATTATTATCAAAATAGTATGGTAGGGTATCCATGATCCCACTAGGGCCAATTCAAGGGAAAAAAACATATATTACCATGATCAAAATTAAGGGTCTACTTCCATAACATTGTTAAGATAGAATTGGAACATGAAACATGTTACCATTTTTGTCCACATCCACTCAAAATAGTATGCCTAACACCTAACCCTAAATTGAATTGATGTTGCATTTTCATGTAATTTTTTTTAATCTTTTCATTGATCTTCCACTCAATAACTTAATTGTGAATTGATTGGACATTCTATTAGTGGAAACATCATTTATGAAGGGACATTACTTTAGTGTGAAAACACTATAACCCCATTTTAAAAGCATGGGAGAAAATCATGAAATTGATGTTGTACCTAAAAGTTTTATTAAATTGATATTATTTCAAAAAAATTGTATAGAAGCTAAAGTCATTGTAGAAAATCCTTAATAGGAATGTGCTAGAGTAATATCAAATTGGTGTGTCAATTCAAACAACAAAAAATTTATGGTCCATTATCAATGTGGGCCAAATCTTGCTCATTTTGTGGACAGCACAATGTGATGCACTCTCCCATATTGATGATAATACCAAATATTTTTCCTTCATAATTTATTCGGTCCAAAAGTGATAGCTGGTGGAATCTCAATTCTCTCATGACTCAATGTTAGACTTTGAAAAAGTAACCAAAGAGATAGGGAACAAAATTTAAAATATTTTCATCTTTTTGTTTGCTATATATATGAATATTTCTAGTGGAAAAAAATAGGGTTACATAGTACATTCTACAATGTTTATGTCAACCTTGCTATCATTCACAAAACTAATTTTAAAATATTTTTATCTTTTATGTTATCCAATCTCATCCTATTATACATTATCAAATCGCATTGCTGTCTATCTTAAGTTTGTAGAAGTTTCTGTAAATTAAAATTTTAAATTAATTATAAATTTATTATGACATATTTTATGACATTCTATCTAACTATGTTTTAATCCTAATAATTTTTTTTAAATTGACTATATTTTTACATTTTTAACAATTTGTATTTCATTTCGAATCTGCTAAATTTTAATATGAACCGTTTGATCAAAATCGAACGAATGATGTTATTAAAACATATAAAAATTAATTTATTTATATGACAATAGTGGTTAGATTTTGGAGAAGGGCCTAATGTAGACAAGAAGGAAGTATTAAAAGACTTTTAGAAAAAATCTCCACTGACAAGAAAAAGGGATGAAAAAGATGAAGAATGGCAAAGGCATAATGATTTTACCCAAGATAGAGGGAGTTGGGTTTGTGACCACAAACACCAATAGTACATTAATGGGATGAGTAAGCATAAGGTGGACCTTAGCACATGGAAATTATAATGTTAGTGGGGAAAAGTGATTGTTACACTTCCACATTCCAATATCTCTAAAAGCAAGACAAAATAATAGTTTGTTAATTACTCACTTTTATTCTCATTTTTCTTTTAGTTTTCTTTATTCCTTTTCTAGGGTTTAGATAAAGAACATTTTTTATTAAAATAAATAAATAAAAATATTATTAATATTAATTTATAATAATTTATACGAGAATTTATTAAATTATATTTTCTAAAAAAATTAAATTATATTTTTATAATTAATCTGACACGTCTTTAATACGACCTTAATATCGACGACAAAATATTTATGAATTCAAATATGTAATAAATAATAATGTCTTTTTCTTTAGTCTTACTCCACCTATTCCACCAAATCCATACATGTAAAGTAAACTTATGGGAGGTCATTCAAGTTCCCCTATAAAGAAATGCTCATTATGTGAGATATGATTTTTAGGTGAATGGTTTATTATGTCACTTTTTCTTTTATAAGTTTGTGGATTCGTAATTGCTTATCAAATGACCCACCATGCCTTTTCTTGACAATTTATAAATATTATCACCCCATTATCCTTACAAAGTAAAATGGGAATCATATATATCATACAATGTGAGAAAGTAATTAAAAGATAAAACTTTAGATGCCAACAAGGCACTTTCCAATATACAATTACATTATCTCAAAATAATTTATTTAAAAAAAAAAAAATAGAAGAGACCAACTAACAAAGTTAACATGATAACCAATTAGGTTCTCTTTGATGACATTTTTGGTTGAGAAAAGGAATATATATAAAAACAGAAACCTCACTCACATTGGCTTAAAAATAAAGAGAATGGACTTTAGATAATGCCTATGTATGAGTATCACCATCCAAATTAATTTAATTTCAAAAAAAAAAAAAAGATTACATTTTTTTTTCAAACAATAAAATTAAAAAAATTAGGTCCACCTCAAATATCAATGTGTCATTGAATATGATTGAAAACCAAGAATTCATTCCATTCTTTGGATTTTTCAATGGGTGCTTTTCACTATGGCACCTTTAGACTTTGAGATTCACAATAGTTATGGAGACATAATTGGACACCATAGGTTTTATCATCATCATCATGATGATAATTAATTAATTAATTATTTTTTTAATAAATTTTTTAAGTGACTTGTGATATGGGAGAGAATTTGTAGGGTCCTCTACTTTAAAGCAAGAAAACATGTGTTAGGATAGAACAAAAGGAAACAACAAAATCAATTCTATGATGATGGACCTAAGACTAGTACATGAGCATGCCCTCTTTGATAAGGGAAGAAATTAAGTTAGGTTACACATCATGGACCCCTCTATATAATATGCTTTTCTTTAATTGCATCCATATTTTATGCTTTGTTTTGTACTATATCTATCTCAATATTTGGAGTAGGTCCACCCAACCTCCAACTAAAATTTTGGAATATTAATTTATTTTATTATATTATATGATATGATATGGACAAGCTATGTATGTGACACATTTTTCTAACCCTTTTGCACAAAGTCTAACACGTCTACACATTGATGAGAACAAGATAAATAAAAGAAAGCAACATGGCATGGGCCTAGATAAATAGAAAGGTCTCCTATCAAATTAGGTTATTGATTTTTATATAACATTGGTTTAAGTATCATTGTCCTAATTGGAGGATAGGTGCGTAGTGTGTACGTGAGGAAGGGATATATTTTAAATTAAATTAAGTGGTAATTTTGTGGGTGGAAAGATAAAGAAAGATGTTTGATTAAAAACAAAGTGTGATTGGGAGGTGAAGAAAGTGGGGTTTATGGTTTTGACCCTACATGAAATTGATGTGTGATTCTATGTAAGAAAAGGGAACAAAAGCAATAAAAGTGGGTTAGTTTATTCACACGTCTTTGTCTTAAAAGGGAGACATGGTGCATTATGGTATACTCTTTGTTGCCTTGCCTTTTTTCTTAAACAAATAAATAAATATCAAATCAATTAAGTGGTTTCACTTTCTAAGTAAAATCAAGAGTTTATCAATTTTATTAAAATTTATCATTTTGAACTCATAAGAGTTGACAAGAGAATTATATAAGATAATTCTTTTACATAATCTTAATAATATAAACTAATATTAATTGATCCAATGATGATTGATGCTGGACTTAATAGAATTGACTTTGAACCAGACTAAATTGGTGATGAAAAAACCAAAAAAATAATAATATAAATATATGTTTGTTTTCATATTTGAGCATCCAAAATTATAGAATTTTTTTTTTTATGTGTTTGGTCGGTATGAAGTAGAATTAATTATGTTTTTTCAAAATTGGATTTCTAAATTTAGATGTAATTTTTATATTAAAATTTATTATTTAATTCACTAGAAAAATCATTTAAAATTAATTTATTTAAAATCAATTTTTTTCATTGTAGAATAAAAGACATGTTAAAGAATTTTGCTTAAAGTCATTTCAAAACTTAAAAATAGTTAGGGGATTCCAATGTGCAATGAACCATTCAACTAAAACACCTACATGAGATGTACCTTTTGACAAATCTCAACTATCTTTACAAACAAATCTTAAATTTAGTAAAGAGGTTTATTATTATATAATTTATGATTAATCATATATTCCTATGTTAAACCATCACCTTCAATTAAATCTAGTGACATTATACAAAGAGTCTCACACACATTCATCAATGTGGATGCACTAAAAAATATAATGCTTAATTTATTTACAACAACCGTCCTTTTCTATTGCAAGTTACTATTTGCTTTGTTTATTTATGATTAACCTATAGTATATTTATTTTAAATATTGAACTTGAGCCAAATGTTGAATCACGCTTAAGGTCAAATCAAACTTAGTAACCCATATAAATAACTTGAAAATGACACCAAAAAATAGGTTTAATAATGAGAAACAATGTTCATTGAACCAAGTGTGACGGTTCTTGATGGCTCCAAATGCCATAAATAGACGGCTAAATAATGGTGCCAATAGTTGAAGAACTTTCAAAATTTATCAATTATTTAGTCCCAAAAAATAAATCAACAATTATCTAGTTAAGGTGTCTTCTAGTTTAATCGAAAATTTTGAGTTCGATTAAATTCTGAACATGCAATAATATTAAATTATTTAAGAGAAATTTTATCGCATATTATAACTTTTTTTAATTTAAGATATTAGTCCTCGAAGTAACATGTATAACATATCTAATTTATAAAAAAAATAAAATAGGAAAAATGAAATTCCATATATCATCATTCATTGTATAAGTGACTCAATCACTTGAATCTTTTATATAAACTTTAAATTAATATATATTTCTCCGTCTCATATTCTCCGTCTCATATTATAAAATAAATTTACTTTTTAAATTCATTGAATAATTAATATATTTAATTTATATATAAATTAGATATATTAATTATTCAATAAATTTAAAAGATAAATTTCTCTTACAGAGAGATTACATACATTGTTGTTTGTAGTCTAATATTCTTAGTAACACATAACTCCAAAATCAATGGACAAAACCAATTTTTAATAATTAACCTTTTAATATCCATTTCTTTTACTTTATTAATTAAATTATCACTCTTTTCTTAGAAGAAAAATATTTAAATAAAATTGAAACAACCATAAAAAAGAAAGAAAGATATCTAACAATAACAAAACAAAGCATATAATTCAAGTTGAATACGGCAAGTTGATGGAAAATAGAAAATTTATGTATCATTCATTTGATGGGTCACTATATCCATTGCCAAACAAATGAATAATTAGTCCAAAATATTGTTGTCTAAGCATAGGGTGATGAAGTGACACAATTGAATGATTCCATAATTTATCATTGAAAAACGAAATATTTGTCAATTTCATTAGAGGTGGGTGGTATTGAAAATTTCAATGTAAGAAAGAAAAAAAACAAATGATATATGAGTTGTCAATGAATTATAAAATAAAACAAAAATAAATATATATTTTTGAAAAATATATAAATAATTCAATGATTTAAGATGTGCTCAAATGCAGGCCCATAAAATAAATTACAGGACAATCTTTCAGCATCATATATCATGTCCACTAGTGTATGAATTATAAGCATGCAGTTAATGTTGATTTTTGTTAAATTGAATTATTTTAGATTTTTAATTCAAAGTTTTACAATTTTGTGTTTGAATTTTAATTTATGGTATTATTTTGTTTGTGGAAAATAAATTATTTATTGTGATGGTAAGATTATTTATAAAGGAAATGCTAACCAGTGTCCTCAGGACAATGATTAAGATTTTAAAAATAGTAAATTTATCTCATTAATATGTGTATTCAATGCCTCAAAAATTAAAATGTTAAATTTTTGGAATGGTTAACTATTGCCCTCAGGATACTGGTTAGCGAGACCCTAAAATTTATAATGGGTGGGAGGATTATTAAATAAGGATGAGTGGGAATCAGATTCACGTGTAATGGAGAGCTGCCGGTGACAAAGGGACAGATGGTCCTAATGTAGTGGGGTCCATTCTATTGTATGAATGAATCAAATCTCATTTTCATTATTTTAGAGTCTTGTCCTTGTTAGGGACTCCTCACTAAATGCTACCTTTGGCATTTCGTACCTCTCTCTGTGGGCTCCATTTCAAGAGGTCCTCATTTCTTCTGTCCCTCCTTAACTCCATCAAATCAACTACTAACATCATTCATCATCATATTACTATTACTTGTTTTGTTTTGTTTCTCACTGTGAATGAAATCAACTTCCAACAAAACTAGGTGGTGGTGGTGGTGACTACTGCTTGCTTCTGTGCTAGCTAAGATATTTGCTTTTCCAATGGAGTGGAGTAGATGGAAAAGTTATTACTATAAGATATTCTCACTCCAACTCCAACTATTTAGAAGAGAAAATTTACTTTATAGATTTGTTGAATAATTAATGTATTTAATTTATAATAGACTTTAAATAATTTTATTACTCTATAAATCTAAAAAATAAATTATTTTCTGTTATATAAAATGGAAGTAATATATATTACTATATTCTAATTTACTGTTTACTAGTGTGTACTATTTGCAGTAATGTAAGAAGAAAAATTGTACTATTTGCTGTTGTTGGGTGAGTGTGACCAAAGATACTTACTTGATTCCAATATTATTTACATGGTTTCAGTCTTTTTTTAATAACTTTATATCTACTTCTACTATCTACTATCTACCCATTAATATTAGATTGGCCAAACAACCCAAAATGCCCTTTCCTTTAAGTTCATTTACACTACCAAATGGACAAAACAGTAATTACCAAAATAACACTACCACTTTTCTACTTTATAATCATTTTTTGACACTTGGCACCAAACTTCTACCATCCCTAATACAATTTCCCCCTTTCTATAAAATTTGGGTATCACATTATGACGTCTACCATTATTGAAACAATTTGGTCGCGGTGATTATTTTCTAACGGGGTTTTCTCTCTCTGAACCAACTCTCATGTATTATGATATCAAAAGAATCATTTAAATTTCTCATGATTCACTATTTCGTTAACATATCAAATATATTGAGATTGATTATCACTTTTCTCTCGTCGTTTTTATCATAGAATAGTTACTCTATTATTTGTTTTCTCCTTAGATAGTTGATTTGTTTACCAAGATATATTGTATTAAAATTTTAGTTTTCTTTATTAAAAGACTAATGATATTTAAATTATATAAGTATATAAGACAAAACCAGCGCTAATTGTTTTCAAACCAATGGTTTTATCCAAAAATGACATCTTTTGCACACATATTAGTGTTAGTTATTTATATCATTCTTATAATTAGTCAAATTGAATTTCATGTCAATAGCGACTCATTTGCTACCATTGACTTGTTCTTGCCACCCAAACTCTCACGACCCTCACCTCTCTTTGTGACCTCCTACCTCTTGCTTCATAATTATTTATTTATCATATTTCATCTTCTAAAATGCTTGAATCGTTTTTCATCATATAAAATCAATTGAAAATTCAGTATCCTACCATCTATAAATTTAGAAGTTGTTCCAATATTTATGTCATGTAGTTGAAGTTTTAACAATGTTAATATTTTACATTTTATTAATATACAATAGTTTTCTTTTATAATTTACCCCCACAAAAGTTTTGTGACTCTTGCTTATCTATATATAAAAAAGCATTATTTAATTTATTCTTCCTAGTTGCTTTCATTATTTTTAGTACTAGTTAAGAATACAATATTATTTTTTTTAACAAAAAGTTACACATTTTGTGATCATCACTCATTCACTACATGAGTCGTTGGTTTTTTTATTCAAAACATTTAACAATTAAAATAATCTATTAAATGTTCCACACTCTGAAAATTGCACATTTGAATCTGCACATCAATTTATTTCTTTATTATAACATCAATTACCACTAGCTTCCTCTTCATGCCATTTGTTTATTTATACAAGCAACTATAGTGACATGTTTCAATAAAATAAATGGCATGCTAACATGGACTTTAAAAACATTGTTTAAATATTCATCAAAGAAATTGTTTTAATAAAAAAGTCAAATTTATGTTTTGTTCACTAGACTCAAGTGGAGTGATTTGGTTATGGCAATTAGTTGATATTGGAATCTTTCGTAAAATTGATATAATAAATTAAAATCACTTTTAAATAATTATTTAGAGTTTAATTACATTAAAAAAATTGATGTATGAGACAAAGATTAATGATAATCAGATAAATGGTCTCAAGCAATAAAAATAATAATAGGCGAGAACACAAAAAATTTATTTTTCTAGTTCGATCAAACCGAACTACGTCTAAGGGAGAGAGAAACTTTTCAATTTACTATACTTTAAAAATTGTTACAAGAGATTTTAAATGAGTTACAAGAAAATAACATTTCAAATTCTCAAGAACAAATTCTATTTTCTACGCAAGTGTTTTTTAATATATTCAACTCTCAATATAAGAATCACACAAGTCCAAAATATTTAAAGTGTTTACCAATTTTTTGGATAACCATAAATGTGCAAAATTCCTGAAATATAATTCTATAAATTTTATCCTTTGCTTTTCCCTATGATTTCTACCTTAAAGCTTGATTATAACAAATGAGAGAAAAACTATATTTATAACTAATAAAACGTGAATAAGCCCAAAAAACTATCAATACCGAAATATATATTTTTTTCATTCTTTTTTTCTCATTTGAGGTTTTAAGGTATATTACAACAAATCAAATGTAAAATTGACTGACAACTAAATTCATTCTTGGGTGACTAATTGGTTGAATAAGGTATCAACTATGATGCTAAAGTGAGAGTATTTGACTATAACCTACATCACGGGCAGCATATGTTGGAATCATCGGATGTAGAATTGACTAATAATTGAATCAGTTGTTGCGCAATGACTAAACATTAATACCAAGTCCAAATGAACTAAGAGGTTGATATAGGCCATATTAGAAGGATTTTTCTATTTGTTGCATCACAATCAACTGACACTAAAATCAAGTAATGCATGATTGATTAATCGATTTATGACTAAATGAGAAAACCAAGTTTAAATGTATTTAGAGGATATTATTAGATCTTATTAGAGATTTGTTGTGGTAATTATAATGAGAGTATAAGAGGTTGCGACATATACTTCACCAAGTGAAAATGTCATATAACAACTTTTGTATGTGTTATGATAAAGATAGTGGCTCTAAGAGAGCAAATAAGATAAAACTGACCCCAAGGTCATCTTTTTTTGTTGATAGAAAACACCATCTCATTAAGTGAATAGCCATAAGGCATTACAACCATCAAGAGACATATGATATAGGACACACCCCATCCATAGTTTAGAAGTATCTCTACTAGTAAAAATTGCATAAACATAAAAGACATTACACATAGATTGGTCACAAGCTAAAAAGACACAACAAACCAGAAACAACAATATATCATCCTTCCATCAACTCTCTTAAGAACAACATTAGTGACAATATAGGAATAAGAATCCATAGTCTTTTTCTAAATCTAATTAAGGATGATTTTTTTTACTTATGTTTGCGCATTTCGACCTCCTTTGATCTCAAGATTATCCATTTTTATGGAATGCTCAAAACTTAATTGATTACAAGAGATAGTGTTGCTCCAAAACACAATAATCTTTTGAGGCTTTTTCTCAAACACCAAGTGTGCAGACTTGAATCCCAAAAGACAAAAGTATTAAATAGACAAAAAAAAAACAAAAATAGATAGATATGAAAGATAGATAAATTTCAATCTGTAGTAAATCCATGGTGGTTTTAGAGGTGGACGGAACGTAGCCAACATCAAAAATATGGGAGTAGAAGCATAGGAGAGATTTACACACACCTTTGTTAAGTTTGAGATGCTAAGAACAACCTTAACAAGCTTTCCATCTCCTAGTGGTGGTGACTCTGGCGACGCCGAATCAGCATAGAGAAAGACGATTTGATAGTGGTTCGCGATGGAGAAAGGGGATATCCAATAAGGAAGTTAGTTTCGGTGGAAGAATAAGAGTGAGGTTGTATGAAAGAGGTATTGCCCTTCATAGAGGGGATGACCATCATAAAGGTGGTAGATGGAAGCCACCATGAAGGTGGGAGGCGGCCACCATCAAACCCTAAAGGTTTGTGGGGGAGGGGAGGTTCTAGAGAGAAGATAAAGCATCTCTGTCTAGAAACTCATATATGTTTTATATTCATGCCAGTGTTAACTATTGACCCCGGGGTCATCTTAAATGACAACACATGGATGGACATTCGTTCCCTTTAAAATAAGAATGTAAAAAACATGAATAGGTGACAACCGAAAAATCATACACTATAGTACACTTATGCTCTTAACTTAGTCGTATGAGCTAAATATTAGCTCACCAAATCCAAAACTTGCATGACGATCTACTTGTATAAATAAAAGGTGTGATAAAGAACGTGAATGGATAATGTCACAAAAATTAACTTTGTCTATAAGGAGATTTAGAGTTAGGGTTGTGACTCATCCTACATACTAGTTACCAACATTAGTGGTGTTAATCAGGATTACATTTAATATATTATAATATCGTAGGAAGTATCCCAAAAACATGGAAAGTAATATTAGGGCATATTGCTTTATTATTCTAAGTTTGTAGATACCGCGTTATAAGAGTGTCTAAACTCTAACCCACACAATCACTCAAACAAATATTTACACATTTTTATTGCTTTCCTTTATTTTTCATGCATTATTAGGTAGTAATTTAATCTTCTACACTAGACATTGTTTGGAGTAGTCTAAGAACATTTTTGGATTAAAAATAGCAGCATAGTATAGTATATGCCAACTAAAGTCACAAGTAGTAAGTAAATTTATATCGACTCTATATGAATTTTATTTATTTCGACAAGGATGCTAAAATTATACTTGTTATCAGAAACGTAAAATATATAATTAAATGGGAGTGCACAATGCGACTGAATTTGGTGTGTTAATGATTATAAAATGAACTAACTAAACCAATGGTTGAGACTTATGATAAGAGAAACGCTTAAGCCTCTCCTTCAAACTCTGTCAGTTTCATGTGGTTATTCCTTTCTTGAACCAATAATTAGTCTTCTTATATTATGACTATTATACAAAATAGTTATGCACGATTTTTCGTTATATAATCCGCTTCGTTTATTTACAATTTCCAAATGTCTTACACGAAATCACAATCGACATGATTTGATCGCAAAATGTCTTTGTCATGATCAACTATGTCTTATATCTACTCCCATACAATTAAGGTGATGAACAATTGAATTGGATGATATAAAAAAACTAATGTATAAGATGTTTTTAGTTTATGACTCGCTCTATTTTATAGTTAACATAATGATTATTTTTTTCAATATACTTTCTATTATTTATTACTCTTTTTTTCATATTTTTTTAATTTCACTTTTTATTATTATATTTTTTTAATTTGTGTAAAATGTCTAAAATGTCTGATAATTTAACATAAATGTAATAATTATTTTGTACTATAAAAACAACTTTTTTTAAAAAAGTCAAAATAAATAAACTATTAAAATGATCAATCATCTCAAATGCAAAGTATATCCATAGTCATTCATAAACTTAGTTTCACCAAAGACAAAACAAACAAAAAAAGTACTAGACAAAAAACCTAATTACATAGTGAAAAACAAAATCAATATCAAAAAACCAATTATTTCTATACAAAATAATTTCTTTTAATTTTTAAAGGCATTGTTAGTAACATTTTCCAAAAAATAAACTCAAGGTTCTCAAAAAGAAAAAACGCATGCCCCAAGATTCCCACCTCTTTTGCTTACAATTGACTTAAAATAAAAAAGAATTGACCAGTCACGTGCTCCTCACATGTCATCCAACCCACATTTTCATCAACATTTTTCCCTTTCTCAAGTTCTCTTTTCCCCATAGATATAAAAAAACGCAAAAACACTGAAAATAGTACCCGTTCTTTCGGAAAAAGCAATTTCATTATTCAGTCATAGAAAAGAATCAGAAAATAAAAACTGAAACAAAACAGCACAGTAGTACAGCAGAGAGAGCAGAACAACCAAAACGTAACATGTAATGATAAAAGTGTTTCCCATTTTTAACCGCGTGCCGTAAAATCTCCTACACTGCACCTCTATCTTTTTTGTACACACACAATTATTACCCCACAGAACAACCGTACCTCCTACCCTACTTAAACTAACATTATCTTTATCAGACAATAAAATTCAATCAGTAGCTATACAGAGACATCAGACAAATTTAGTCGATAATAATACAGAGACATAAACTAACATTATCTTTACCAGACAATAAAATACAGTCGGTAGCTATACAGAGACATCAGACAAACTTAGTCGATAATTATACAGAGATGTGCAGAAATATGTAAGAATTTTATCTCACTTGATATAAAAATTATTTTTTAATTAAAATGTCATCTCAATATGAGGTAGACATAAAGGAGGAATATAATAGGGGCTGATACTGTTTTTACTGAATCTAGCTAGAGTCTTTATTTGATGATATTGATGAGATAGTGAAATAGGGTCACACAGTAGATAGCGTACAACACGCCACACTCAACCACCATCACCGCCTTTATAATTATCACACTTCCCAAAACCATACAATATCCATCCACTGCACCGCCTCGAAATTAACATCACATTAATACGAAAACGCCACCGTTTTCTTAACCGAACATCACTTAACTTTCCTTATAAAAGCATGTTTACGGAGATTAAGATAAGATTTTGTTTTTATTGTGATGTGTGTTGGGAAGCACGGGTGTAGAAAAAACGTGTGGGGTTGCGTTTATGAATTGGCTTTTGGTTAAAAGAGTGAGTTATTATGGCCGTTGCAGACAGACACAACAACAGCGACATTTGCGCGCGTCTTACGTGTCAGCTTTTGCCGCACACTCGTCGCTTTCTTTACCCTACCACGTTGACTCCACGCGCCTTCCCCCACGCGCACCTATTTCTAGTCTTCTAATCTATCCCTACGAGGTTTACCTCGTTTCTCTATTGGGGAACTGTCAGGTAGATAGATCAATGGCCCGTGGGTCCCACCCACATCCATTTCTCTTGTTTTCACATTTTATTTTTACACTGCAATAATACAATAATGTAATAATAAAAACAAATAAGCAGAACTTGAAGAAGTGATTCTAGATCAAAATGATTTTTTTTTTTTACCATTCATTCAAGTAAAAGTTTTTTTCTCTAACAAACTACTTTGCTAATGTAATTTTTCCATGTTCTGGTTCATGTTCATGACATGTTAACATGGATACTAGCAGTTTTGAAAGATTTACAAATGGGACAAATGTTAAGATTAGACCCACAAACACCACATAAACAAAGATGTCTACAAGGCAAAATCAACACACATGATTCATCTTTCCCACAGTTGCTGCATAGTTTCATGCTATTCACAAAATTGCTTCCACTATCTCCACCGTCACCGGAGCAGTTTCTCATGTTTCTACCATTATTATTATTATCACCTACACTTCGCCATTCCGCTACATTTTCTTCATCGTTGATACTCTCATTGCTGTCACAACAAGACTCAGCATCGTCGATCAAAGCAACGTGTCGACCGACCGGAGAAATAGTATCTCCGTTATCATTACCGATGCGTTGTGCAAGAAGCTGTTCGAGATTGGAGCGAAGAGCATTGGCTGTGGCTTCATTGCTTTGAGCCAAATCACGCCATATTTGATTCTCCATGCAAAGTGACTTGACTCTTTCTTCTAAAGCCCAATTTGTTCTCGCAATTTTCTCTATTTCTTCTTCTTTTGCCTTCAATCTCTTTGTCACACTCATGTCAATTGCTTGAATCAGCCTCATCGCTTGTCTCTTCCTTTTCTCTTCAATCTCATATTTCACCTTCTCCATCTATAAACAAAAAAGACAAAAAATGAGATTTTCTTCTCTAAATAATAAATGTTTCATACGAAATGAAACATGATATTGGACTCAGAGTGCTTACTTGTTGTGCAATGAGTTGATCGATGTCGAGTTGTTGCCGTTGGATTTGAAGGGAAATATCTTCCCCAAGAAAAGAGAAAGACGAAGAAGCACAACTTTTGTTATTCTGTGGAACCGTTGAAGGAGCAAGATAAGAATTCTGAAACGGGTAATTGATTGAATTCGAATAGTCTCTAGAATCTCTCGAACGTTTTCTCAACGGAACGTTATAAGTTAAACCGCTATCAGAGTTCATGGCAGTTTTCTGAGGCAACGAATCAGCGGTTATAGAGTTGTACGGCGGTAGAATAAGAGCCTCCGTCGCAGCGGTTTTGATAGAAGACGGTGGTGGAACAGAGGAATAAGAATAACCCATGTTGTTGTAGATGTTGTTCACGTTCGTTTCAACCGGGTTCATCATTTCTCTACAAAAATCAAAACAGAATATTAAAATCTCAACAAAACAAAAAAAGTTAATAGAGGTAAAGAAAAGAGAAAAGAGAAAGAATTTGCGGTTATTTTATATTTGATGTATACCTGTTGGTTATGAGTTGAGGGGAAAAGAGGTGAAGATGGCGAGCCTCAACGGCCATGATGGAGAAACAAAGAGAAGAAATGAAGGGTATGAAGTATGAACTATGAAATGTTATGGCCTTATGGGTTGTTTTGGGATGTTTATATGCGGTTTTGGGGTGGGTTTTAATTTGGAGTATTCGCTGGTGTGAGTGGATGAATGAAATGAAAGGAAAGGAAGATAGATACAAATATAAATACAATTAGTGAAATGAAAATGGAAGATACAATAAATAGCATGCTGACAACTCTATAGGGTGGTGGGGTTTTTCAAAGTTTTGCTTGGTATGGTCCACAGTCCACACATTACTATTAAAATAATCAAATCAGTTTTGGAAAAATAGAAAGAGTAAAGATAGTGTTTGTTTCTGTGAATCACAGACATTAATTATTATTTTTTTCTTTTCTATAAATAAATTCTGAGGAAAAAAAATTGATGAAGAGAAGTTATTGCCATTTTCAAGGGTATTTTAGTAAATTTATGTAGTAAGATTAGTAAAATTGTAAAAATGGTAAAAGAGCCACGTAACTGTGCCAACTAAGAAATGCCACGTAGGAAACGCTAGAGTCCAAGGTTGTTGTTTAGTTATAATTCTGGTCGTGGAAGGAAGAACAACGTGATAAAAGTGGGACCCAGGAGAAACGTGTGTGGCAGGGTTGAGAGGGAACAGTGTAAGGTGAGAATAGTGGGCACGTGCGAAGTGCCAGCGTGGAAGGAGGCGTGGGACCCGGTGAAAGGGTACGGTGTACCCGGAGAGAGAGTGGCGAGAAAAATAATGTTGTGTGTTGGTTTTGGTTGAGTCATGGAATGGGAAACGTTGCTTGCTTGTTGGACCATTTTGTGACACGTGGCGGTTTTGTTTGCTTTGATTTTGGTCCATTCTCTCTCTCTCTCTTGGAAATTTCAAATGAGTTTGATTCGGCTTTGTTTAGATAGTTCATCATATCTAGGCTTTTTAAATGCTTTTTTTTACATGAATGTAATCGATAAGGTTGAATAGGTTGTTGACAAAGTAAATATTTTACTTAAATAAGTGAAACCTAATTTAATTTCTCGTAATGATAAAAATATTTTTTAGTCAATAATTTAATTTTTATCTTATTTGTATTTTATTTGTTGATTAAGAAAAGAAAGTATGACAATTACAATTATTTATTATTCTAGTACTAGTAGTTTGAAAGAGATGTTAAAATAAAAGATGACATGATTTGTGTATTTAAGAAATAACATTAGAATTTTAAGTAAGAAGTAAATATGATAAAGTTATTTCAAAAAGTTTAAAGAATAATTCTATTACTATCCATGAAATATTAAAAACTTATGAAAAATACTTGGTAAAAATCTATTTTTTTAATTTAGTTATCTATTAAGAGGGAATGGCTATTTTTGTTGTTTAATTATTACTCATCTATTTTTTTTTGTTTCTACTTGAGAGAAATTATTTTTCAAATCTTGGATCTGCCCTATTTATAAGAATAACATAGAAGAATATAAATTTATTATAAGAAATACTTCATTTTTTTAAATGAAATACAAATATCCTTAATTAAAAATCATAGATAATAATAATTTTAATATATTGAAATATTCTTAAACAAATTTTGAAGATAATCTAATTAAATTGAATATAATGACCAAAAAAAATTTAAGAATCGATCAAAAATCAATCCAATCTTAAATTCAAAAGATGGTAGTATCTTTGCCGAGTTTCAGGAAGAATCTGGAAATAAGATCATCAAGAAATTAAATGAGTTGATCTAGTTACTTGAGGAAGAAGAAGAAATATCAAACATACTAGAAAGATCTTCATCTTCACCATGAGAAATACTCAAATATAAAAGTGAAAGAACAACACCTTTAGAATCCTTTGAACAAACGATCTTAATAGATAAACAATCATTCGATGGAAATGATAAAGAGGCTTCATCTAGTCGTATATTTGAGAAAGAAGTTTCATCGATTAGAAAATATGAAGAACCTTGAACAAGCAGATTCCTTAAAAATAAAGACAATGAAGAATAAACATCCAAAAGAATTTGTGAAGAATCAACTTTTGGAGGAATGTTTAGTTTTCCCTAATGTATAGTGTCGCGTGAAGAAGATGAAGCAATGAACAATGAATCAATGGAGGAAACTCTGGAACCTTGTTTTGCAGGTGATATACTTTTAACAAGGACATCAACTTTGAAGATGACAACTAATGTCTTTATGATAAGTCAAGCGTGAACGATTAAGCAGATAAAGATGCAAACCTATTCATTAGAGTTTGATGAACTTAACCATCTGATGATGGCACTCAAATGAAATGTAACTTAAAGCCTCGTTTCAAGCTACTAAAGCAAGTGTCCATGATGACGGGCTATTAGTACACATCATTTAGCAAGAAAAACTGTCAAATTTTAACAAGAATTGAGCAAGATAGAATCAATTAAGTGAGAGAAAAAACGAAAAGTAAGTGATTTTGGGTGAAGAAAAGGAATTAGTGTGACAATTGGTGGAAAAGGATCAAAAACACGCTGAAGTTATTGGAATTCACGCGTCTAGAACACGCTCACGCTACATGCCAACGCGCCCACGTTGAAGAATTGTGCACTCGCGTTGAAGAGCTGATTGGACAACACGCCCGCGTGGGTGAGTGGCGCGGCCGCGTTAGAGTCTTTACCTGACATGTATTTAGTGGCTATAAAAGGGAAAGAAAGAAGAGAAAGGGGTTTGACTACCAGTACGAAAAAAAGGGCTTTTTTAGGACGATTTTTTCAGCTTTTGGAGACCATTGAAGCCATTTTCTCCTTCTTCAGTGATTTTTTATGATATTTTCATCTATGCTATTGGTATTGTTGTAAACTAATATGAGTAGCTAGATTCTTAGTAGCTTAGGTCAAATTCGATGATGAACCTATTTTTGTTTGATTGAGACATATGATAGAATGATGTTAATGTCATTGTTTTGCCTTATTGTTATTAATCGGTTAGTGTTTATGCTCATTGCTTTTCCGTTGTTATGTCTTTTGAATTGATCTTGATTGTAATGACTACTGACCCTAAGGCTGTAACACCCCATAAAATTCTTTATTTAATTTAATTAATTTTTTTATTAAATATTAGAATTAAATGGAATTATTTGAGAATATGGATGAAATAAGGCTAATGGGCCAGTGTTGTAAGTAGCAGTTGGGGGGTGTATCAGTTGCAAAGCCCTTTTCTAAAATTAAGTTATATTTTCATAAAATAGAAAAGAGGAGTATTTTGTGAAAAGAGAACCAAAAGGGAGCAGAAGAGTTGAACGTGAAATTGGGAGAAGAGCAAGTGCGAAGAGAAAGAGCATCCAAGAATTCGACATCGAGGTAAGGGGGGATTCTTCTCATTAACCTCTATTATGGGTATTATGAATGATTCGATCGATTTCGTATGTTAGGATTCCGAATTGGATTATATGTCGGTGTTTGGGATTTTGGGGTTTGTAGAACTTTAGGTTCAAATTATGAGGTATGATGCAATTGTGTTGTTGTGAATGATGTTTGATGTTGATTACTGATGTTAATACCTGTTAGAAGCATGTATAAATGTGTATTTTCGTGCTATGATGAGATTTTGGACGTGTTGAAATGATTGGGTTCGCACTTGGGATGAAAACAGTGCTGCAGGAAAGTGATTTTCTGCTATATCAGTAATGTAACCGGTTACATGAGGGAAGTAACCGATTACATGGTCTTAGACAGGCGAAGAACTGCATTTCACGATGATGTAACCGGTTACATCATTTAGGTAACCGGTTACCACTGGGCGAAATTGAAAAATAAAAGTTATTGTCAGTGATGTAACCGGTTACATCATTTAGGTAACCGGTTACCACTGAAGCTTTTTGGAAAAATACTTATTTTAAATATTCGTAACTTTTAAACCGTTAATCCTTTTTGTACGCCGTTTCGAGTACATGGTAGATGAATTAATGCCCTATTTTATGATGTATATTAGGGGATTATAATTTAAAAATCACTTCGTTGGTTTTGTGGATTTTGTTTGGTGATAGTTGAATAATGGTATGAACATGCTATGTGGTGTTTCTAGCCATTATGATTGATGAAATGATAATATATTTGTGGTGCTAAATGTATTATGCTGTGGTGAATATCAAATGGTTGTGATATTATTATACTTGTATGTTGTGACATAAATGATTATGAATTGTCGGTGGATGTTAATGATGAGCATGTCGTGGTTGATGCATGCATTTCATAATCATGTTGTGGGCTGTATCCCTTATGGTGGTGGGACAGCGGTAGCTAATTCCCATTATGTGGAATTAGTGAGAGAAGTAGCCGAATCTTTATGGTGGTGGATCGGTGAGATGGGTTATCCCATGATTGGTACCACATGCATTTAGTTGCATTGCATTAGGTTGTTGTGTATAATTGTAACATGAATGGAAGTTGTCCAATGTTGCAATTTGTGTGTATTTTGGTATGAATGACTGTATTTGATAAATGTTGCTATGCTATCTGAATATAATTGATTTGGGTGATTGATGTATGGATGAAGTTGTATTGTTTATATTCCTATAACATTTGTTAATGCGAATGAAACTCACCCTTACTGTTGTTATTTTTCAGATTGAGGAGTAGCTTGTGTACTTGGTGAGGATTAGCTCGTCAAGTAGTTCGTTAGAGTCAGTTGGGTCTGTGTCATGCTTTGGTCGTGTAACACCGGGAACGTTATTTTAGAGTTGTTTGATAAACTTCTGTTTGTTTATGGTTTATGGTTGAATTATGAGTCTATGACTCCGGTTGTTTGATTATTCAGTTGTTAAGAATATTTCGCTGTGTTAACATGCTACCTGAATAATTTTGGTTTATCGTTCCTTATATGGCATGACATGAATGTTTATTTATTTTATTGGAGTTGTAATTCCCTTTCTCATGTTTTACTCTGATTTTTGAAAAGTTTTTCCGCGGGGTTTAGAAGGGTGTTATAATAGTGGTATCAGAGCATAGTCGGTCGTTTGAGTCAGAGTCTTAGAGTCGGTTAATCCTTCGTATACGACTAGTGTAAGGTTGACACTGTCGATACTTCTTGTTCTAATGAATATTGTTTGATATTTAGCAGAACAATGGCCGGAAGAGGAGGAAGAAACGACGACGCGATCGCTGAGGCTCTGGGCATGATTGCTGGTGTGTTGGGAGGGAATGCCAATGGAGCTGGTATCGGTGCTGACAGGCAGCTGAACAGTTTTCAGAGGAACAATCCTCCTTTGTTCAAAGGCACGCACGATCCCGAAGGCGCTCAGAGGTGGCTGAAGGAAATTGAAAGGATATTCCGAGTGATCGATTGTGCTGAAAATCTGAAGGTGAGGTATGGGACTCACATGCTGTCTGAAGAAGCTGATGATTGGTGGATGGCTAGTAGAGATGAACTTGAATCTGCAGGTGTAGCGATTACTTGGGTTGTATTCAGGCAAGAATTCCTGAGGAGGTACTTTCCTGAGGATATTCGGGGCAAGAAAGAAGTTGAGTTTTTGGAGCTGACACAAGGTAACATGACGGTACCGGAATATGCTTCAAAGTTTGTGGAGCTGGCCAAGTACTATGTTCACTATAACAATGATGAAGCGAGCGAATTTTCGAAGTGTGTTAAGTTCGAGAATGGTCTCCGTGATGAAATTAAGCAGGGAATCAGGTACCAAAGGATTCGTCGGTTTGCTGATTTGGTAGATTGTAGTAGAATCTATGAAGAGGATAACCTGAAGCTGAAGTCATCTCACTCCCGTGAGTTAGTTGACAAGAAAGGGAAGAAGCCTATGGACCGTGGTAAACCATATGGTAGAGGTAATTATAAAGCTGGAAGTTGGAAGAAGCCTAGTGGGGGAGACTCTAGTGCTCCTGTTAAGTGCTTTAAGTGTGGAGAACCGGGACATCGCGTTCATGAGTGCAAAAGCGAGGAGAAGAAGTGCTACCAGTGTGGTAAAGCAGGCCACATTGTTGTTGACTGCAAAGGAAGGACTGTGACTTGTTATAACTGTGGTGGAGAGGGCCATATCAGTCCACAGTGTCCTAAGCCAAAGAAGAAAGAAGGCTCTATGAGACTGTGTGTGGATTATAGACAGCTGAATAAAGTTACTATCAAGAATCGGTATCCATTACCGAGGATTGATGATTTAATGGATCAACTGGTTGGTGCGAGTGTGTTTAGCAAAATTGACTTGAGGTCGGGATATCATCAGATTCGGGTGAAAACGGATGATATTCAGAAGACGGCGTTTAGAACAAGGTATGGTCATTACGAATATACAGTGATGCCATTTGGAGTAACTAATGCGCCGGGGGTTTTCATGGAGTATATGAATAGGATCTTCCATCCTTACCTGGATCAGTTTGTGGTGGTATTTATCGATGATATTCTAATATATTCTAAGAGTGAAGAAGAACATGCAGAGCATCTGAGAGTGGTATTAGAACTACTGAAGGAAAAGAAACTGTATGCGAAACTGTCAAAGTGTGAGTTCTGGCTAAGTGAAGTAAGCTTTCTTGGGCATGTAATTTCTAAAGATGGTATTGCCGTCGACCCAACGAAAGTAGAAGCAGTGTCTCAATGGGAAGCTCCGAAGTCAATTTCCGAAATCCGTAGTTTCCTTGGTCTTGCGGGTTACTATAGAAAGTTCATTGAAGGTTTCTCGAAGTTAGCGTTACCGTTAACTAAGTTGACTAGGAAGGGTCAAGCATTCATCTGGGATTCGAAATGTGAAGAAGGATTCCAAGAATTGAAAAGGAGATTGACTAGTGCGCCGATCTTGATTTTGCCGAATCCGGCAGAATCTTTTGTTGTATATTGTGATGCTTCATTGTTGGGATTAGGAGGTGTACTAATGCAGAATCAACAGGTAGTCGCTTATGCGTCGAGGCAACTCAAGGTACATGAGAGAAACTATCCGACTCATGACTTAGAGTTGGCAGCAGTGGTATTTGTGTTGAAATTGTGGAGACACTATCTGTATGGTTCGAGGTTTGAAGTGTTTAGTGACCACAAAAGCCTGAAGTATCTATTTGATCAAAAAGAGCTGAATATGAGGCAAAGGAGATGGTTAGAGTTCCTCAAGGATTATGATTTTGGGCTGAATTACCATCTGGGTAAAGCAAACGTGGTTGTCGATGCTTTGAGTAGGAAGTCCTTGCATATGTCTATGCTTATGGCGAGAGAATTGGATTTAATTGAACAATTCAGAGATTTGAGTTTAGTATGCGAAGACACTCCTGTCAGTGTTAAGTTGGGCATGCTGAAGTTGACTAGTGGCATTCTGGAAGAGATTCGAGAGGGTCAGAAAGTTGATGTAGAGTTAGTGGATAAATTGACTCTAATTAACCAAGGCAAGGGAGGTGAATTCGGAATCGACGAGAATGGTATTATAAGGTTTGGTAATCGTGTTTGTGTTCCTAACGTTTCTGAATTGAGGAAGAGTATTCTCGAAGAAGGACATCGTAGTGGATTGAGTATACATCCTGGTGCGACCAAGATGTATCATGATTTGAAGAAGCTTTTTTGGTGGCCTGGAATGAAGAAGGAAATAGCTGAATTTGTCTACGCTTGTTTAACTTGTCAGAAGTCGAAGGTTGAGCATCAGAAACCATATGGAGCTATGCAATCGTTATTTATTTCGGAATGGAAGTGGGATAGTATATCTATAGATTTTGTTTCTGGATTGCCGAGAACGGTGAAGAACTATGAAGCCATTTGGGTCATAGTGGATAGGTTGACTAAGTCTGCTCACTTTATACCAATGAGAATGGATTACCCAATGGAGAAGCTGGCTCAATTGTACATTGAGAAGATATTGAGTTTACATGGTATTCCTTCGAGTATCGTGTCAGATAGAGATCCAAGGTTTACATCCAAATTTTGGGAAGGGTTGCAGAAGGCTTTGGGTACTAAGTTGAGACTGAGTTCTACTTATCATCCGCAGACGGATGGACAGACGGAAAGAACTATTCAATCGCTAGAAGATTTATTGCGTGCTTGTGTGTTGGAAAGAGGTGGTACTTGGGATAGTTATCTACCCTTGATCGAATTTACCTACAATAATAGTTTTCACTCGAGCATTGGTATGGCTCCGTTTGAAGCTTTGTATGGTCGGAGATGTAGGACGCCTTTATGTTGGTATGAATCTGGCGAAAGTGCGGTGATTGGACCAGATATTGTTCAAGAAACGACAGAAAAGATTAAGATGATTCAGGAGAAAATGAAGGTTTCTCAGAGTCGTCAGAAGAGTTATCGTGACAAGAGACGGAGAACACTTGAGTTTCAAGAAGGAGATCACGTGTTTATGAGGGTTACACCTATGACTGGTATCGGACGAGCTCTAAAGTCAAGGAAGTTGACTCCGCGTTTTATTGGTCCGTTTCAGATTTCAGAAAGAGTGGGAGAGGTGGCGTATCGCATTGCATTACCACCGACACTTGCGAATCTGCATGATGTATTCCATGTGTCGCAGTTGAGGAAATACATTGCTGATCCGTCACATGTTATCCAAGTGGATGATGTACATGTAAAGGATAATCTGACAGTTGAAGCTTTGCCTATGAGGATTGAGGATTGGAAGGTGAAACAATTGCGTGGCAAGGAGATAGCGTTGGTCAGAGTAGCTTGGGGAGGACCAGCCGGTGGAAATGTTACATGGAAATTGGAGAGCCAGATGAAGGACTCCTACCCGGAACTCTTTGCCTAAGGTATGTTTTCGAGGACGAAAACTTTTCTAGTGGGGGAGGGTTGTAACACCCCATAAAATTCTTTATTTAATTTAATTAATTTTTTTATTAAATATTAGAATTAAATGGAATTATTTGAGAATATGGATGAAATAAGGCTAATGGGCCAGTGTTGTAAGTAGCAGTTGGGGGGTGTATCAGTTGCAAAGCCCTTTTCTAAAATTAAGTTATATTTTCATAAAATAGAAAAGAGGGGTATTTTGTGAAAAGAGAACCAAAAGGGAGCAGAAGAGTTGAACGTGAAATTGGGAGAAGAGCAAGTGCGAAGAGAAAGAGCATCCAAGAATTCGACATCGAGGTAAGGGGGGATTCTTCTCATTAACCTCTATTATGGGTATTATGAATGATTCGATCGATTTCGTATGTTAGGATTCCGAATTGGATTATATGTCGGTGTTTGGGATTTTGGGGTTTGTAGAACTTTAGGTTCAAATTATGAGGTATGATGCAATTGTGTTGTTGTGAATGATGTTTGATGTTGATTACTGATGTTAATACCTGTTAGAAGCATGTATAAATGTGTATTTTCGTGCTATGATGAGATTTTGGACGTGTTGAAATGATTGGGTTCGCACTTGGGATGAAAACAGTGCTGCAGGAAAGTGATTTTCTGCTATATCAGTAATGTAACCGGTTACATGAGGGAAGTAACCGATTACATGGTCTTAGACAGGCGAAGAACTGCATTTCGCGATGACGTAACCGGTTACATCATTTAGGTAACCGGTTACCACTGGGCGAAATTGAAAAATAAAAGTTACTGTCAGTGATGTAACCGGTTACATCATTTAGGTAACCGGTTACCACTGAAGCTTTTTGGAAAAATACTTATTTTAAATATCCGTAACTTTTAAACCGTTAATCCTTTTTGTACGCCGTTTCGAGTACCTGGTAGATGAATTAATGCCCTATTTTATGATGTATATTAGGGGATTATAATTTAAAAATCACTTCGTTGGTTTTGTGGATTTTGTTTGGTGATAGTTGAATAATGGTATGAACATGCTATGTGGTGTTTCTAGCCATTATGATTGATGAAATGATAATATATTTGTGGTGCTAAATGTATTATGCTGTGGTGAATATCAAATGGTTGTGATATTATTATACTTGTATGTTGTGACATAAATGATTATGAATTGTCGGTGGATGTTAATGATGAGCATGTCGTGGTTGATGCATGCATTTCATAATCATGTTGTGGGTTGTATCCCTTATGGTGGTGGGACAGCGGTAGCTAATTCCCATTGTGTGGAATTAGTGAGAGAAGTAGCCGAATCTTTATGGTGGTGGATCGGTGAGATGGGTTATCCCATGATTGGTACCACATGCATTTAGTTGCATTGCATTAGGTTGTTGTGTATAATTGTAACATGAATGGAAGTTGTCCAATGTTGCAATTTGTGTGTATTTTGGTATGAATGACTGTATTTGATAAATGTTGCTATGCTATCTGAATATAATTGATTTGGGTGATTGATGTATGGATGAAGTTGTATTGTTTATATTCCTATAACATTTGTTAATGCGAATGAAACTCACCCTTACTGTTGTTATTTTTCAGATTGAGGAGTAGCTTGTGTACTTGGTGAGGATTAGCTCGTCAAGTAGTTCGTTAGAGTCAGTTGGGTCTGTGTCATGCTCTGGTCGTGACCGGGAACGTTATTTTAGAGTTGTTTGATAAACTTCTGTTTGTTTATGGTTTATGGTTGAATTATGAGTCTATGACTCCGGTTGTTTGATTATTCAGTTGTTAAGAATATTCCGCTGTGTTAACATGCTACCTGAATAATTTTGGTTTATCGTTCCTTATATGGCATGACATGAATGTTTATTTATTTTATTGGAGTTGTAATGCCCTTTCTCATGTTTTACTCTGATTTTTGAAAAGTTTTTCCGCGGGGTTTAGAAGGGTGTTACAAAGGCTATTTATCTGAACTACTTTAACTATTGGATTCTCTAATTGACTAAGGATAGTATGATAAGGAATTGCAACTAAGGGATTAACAATCTGTAATGCCTAACCTGACAGGACAATTGACCCGAGGGATCGGGGAGTTGACACCTAGATTAGTGAGTTATACGCTAAGGGATTGGGTATAGTGGTAGTGTTAGTCCATCGTGTAACCTTGTAGTCAGTTTATGTCAGTTAATGTGTGTTTCATCAATCAAGTAGAAATAGGGGATTTTGATAATTCGACCTGAACGTCTTTCTTTTAATCATTTAAAAACTCTTTTATTGCGTTTTTGAACAAACAAGTTTGCAAACCCCCCAATTTACTATTTTAATTTAATTGCACAATATTCCTTGTTTTAGATTTGCAATCCCTGTGGAGACAAATTAATATTTTGTTACTTCGATAACATAGCTTGTACAATTGCTAGTAAATTTTCATCATTACACAATAGATAAAACATATGGCAGAGTCTTGAAAAACTATGGTACCTGCCAATTTAGTAGTGAGCGAACAAATTGTAAAGCATGAGGGTTTTTTCGTAAAAGTGCATGGCTAAAGCACACACACTAAAATCCATTTTCAAACTATTTTTTTGCTAAATAAAATATCTAAAAAAAAACATCTTGAAGTTGTGTCAGATGAATTAGGAAATGCCAAAATTGTAAGAGCCAAAATTCTGACTTATCTAACTGGTTGGAACATTTGTCCAATCGGTTAGATCAACTCAAAATTAAACCCCGAGCGATTAGAGCATCAATTTAATGATATGCAACGACTAGTTATATTTTCCTTCCTTTTTTTAAACTTATAATCGACTATATTTCAATTTTCTAATCAGTTATGAACATGTTCCAATCGATTAGAATGTCATAAAAAGCATTTATTTGAAATTTCTTTTTGAGACAACCTCTAGCCTATAAATATATGTCTCGTTTCTCATTTAATTTCATCCAGAAACGTATTTTAACACACCCCTCTCTCTCTCTAAAGTTTTATTTCACTTTATCTCATTAATATTTTAGCCAAAGTGCTTTTATGAGTGGAGATATAATTGTAATTCTAGAAAGGGTAGAATTATAAATTCTCCAAGGGAATCCTCTGTATACATCTTAGTTGAATATGATTCATTTAGGGATTTATTTAGGTTAAAAGCTAAACCCGTTAAAAGCCTTCGTATAGGGATTGTGGGATTAAACCCTAATTTAGGTTGGAGATCAACTCGTGGTAACATCTTATATGTTCTTGGTCCGTTTGGTATTAAAACTAAGATAGGTTGAAGCTCCGCCCGATATTAAAAGCTTCATAGGTTTGAGATCAAACCGGTGTTAAATTCTCACAGGTTATTGGTCATCCCGTGTAAAACCAAGGTTTATAGCTCAAGTTTTAAGAAGCTTGAAGACTAATAACTCCAAGGTTTTAATTTGTGGAAAGATGACTAATCGCTTCAATCCACCATTGGGAAGGAAGACTAACCGTTTCACTCCTAATCTTATCTGGAAGAAAAGATGCAAACCCTCAAATACATTGTCTTATATTATTTGGTCGGAGGTCAATCATCATTTCCTTGTATAACGGGGTTCGTGAGTCTTTCCTACTAAAAATTGTTAACTATTATTTAAAACTCTCAAGATTAATTCTTGAGGAGAGGAGTAGGTTCTTATGTTTTCACCAAACCTCTATAATTCTTGGTGTTCCTATTTTCCCTTAACACTTTTAATTTATGCAGTTTATTTTCCGCTACTAAGTTGTCAAAAATGTTTTCAAACTCTAATTTTATTTTCCAAAGTTTTTAAAATCACTTTTATCAAAGGATTTCCTTTAATAAAACTATAATAGGTTATAAACATAATAGACCGTGTAAACAAAATTCCATGATAGAAATAAATCTAATCGATTGATCTTTAAGTCCAACTTTTATAATAATCTCGTCCATTTGGAGTCATATTGTTATGCTAAGTTAAATCATATGAGATTATCCAAGGAAATAATCCTATAGCTCTTAGAACTACTAACGTACCATTGACAAAAAAGATTTAGGTATCAAAGGTGAAAAGTTAATCTGTTTTGCATAACTCTTTGCATATTTGAAGGAGCTTAATGAAAATTTAATAAAGTTATGCAAATTAGGTATATTCTCAATATACAAAGTGTTTAGTGCTCTTTGATGATCATGATAAATTTTGATCAAATTTATTGGCATTGGTGGTGATGCTCAATTGATTGTTCCATAACGAAGATGATTTTTTTATTGGGCGACTTAACCCAAATTAGTGACCCCTGTATGTTGGTCGCCCTCTTCTTCATCTTTAAGGTTGACAACGACCGTGTCTTCTTGACTGGGAGCTGAAGAAGAACTCCCTTCATGGCTCACTAGCCTCATGGTTTTAAGGGGATATTCCTATTAATAACGTTTCCTTCAGTGACATTGTTATTGTCTTTAGTGATGAGGTCGCCCAAATAAATTTTTGGATTATTAGGCTACTGTTTGTTATGCCTCGCCTTCTTCTTGGTCAAACAATCTTTCCTCTAAGAAATAGAGACAAATTCCATCTCGTATGCAAACAAGAAAGAATGTCAAGGTAAAATTCATAAGCTAAAAGACAACTACAATAATAAGTTTATGGAAGTGCTCATCGATCTTGTTATCGTCTCTGTAACACCCGAGGCCGAAGAAGGCGAGGGGTGGTTGCACCGCATGGAACACCTGGGGCCAATTGGGGCTAGGGTGGTCGCCACATCGGAATGAGAGGGATCCTAAAGCCGTGCAGGTATGGGACTGCATGGTTGAAGGAAAGCTTATAAGGATTGATAGGTACTACCTATACCAACATGATGCATCTTCTTTTCGGGAGCCCGTTCAATAAGAACTCCACAGTTAAGCGTGCTTGACTTGGAGTAGTATTGGGATGGGTGACCTTCTGGGAAGTTTCCCAGAAAGCGTGCGAGTGAGGTCAAAGCATGTTGAAAAGACCCGTGTTGGTTTGTGGGGTCAGTCGATCATCCCGAAAGCAGTCTGGGGCATTACAAATGGTATCAGAGCCAGACCTCTCCCAGTACGATGTGGTTCGAGGACGAACCATGTGGAAGCTGGTGGGCATGTAACACCCGAGGCCGAAGAAGGCGAGGGGTGGTTGCACCGCATGGAACACCTGGGGCCAATTGGGGCTAGGGTGGTCGCCACATCGGAATGAGAGGGATCCTAAAGCCGTGCAGGTATGGGACTGCATGGTTGAAGAAAAACTTATAAGGATTGATAGGTACTACCTATACCAACAAGATGCATCTTCTTTTCGGGAGCCCGTTCAATAAGAACTCCACTGTTAAGCGTGCTTGACTTGGAGTAGTATTGGGATGGGTGACCTTCTGGGAAGTTTCCCAGAAAGCGTGCGAGTGAGGTCAAAGCATGCTGAAAAGACCCGTGTTGGTTTGTGGGGTCAGTCGATCATCCCGAAAGCAGTCTGGGGCGTTACAGTCTCCCCCGGTCTAGTTCTACCTTTTTCTTGGAGCTCATGATGGATAATTCAGTTAGGAAATCGAGTTCTTCACTCTATGTGATGGTGATGTAATCATAATCAAAGTCAGTTATGGCTATTGGGTCCTCAATCCAACATAGAGGAAAACAATAAATTCCATCCTCCCTAAGTGTGACCATGGAGTCGTCATCTCTCCCCTTACTCTCACGAATCCATCTTTCCAATTCTTCCGATTGTTGGAATAAGAATTGAAAACAATTCTTTCCCTTTAGGGCACTCAAGGTAACCCAACCTCCTCTCAATCTGGTCTTGGTTGTGAAGAAGGAAAAGAAAATCTCTATGGTAGGGTTGACATCTAATCACCAACTTATGATCTCAAAATACATAATAAAGGCCCAACCATTTTGTGAAGTTTGAAGCAAGATGTAATTTGAAGTTTCTAGAACCTCATATTCAAACAATATAAAAGGAACTAAAACCCATAGATCTTAGACGACGCAGAGATGCAAGCAGAAGAAGAGACTAGGCGAGTCAGGTGGACGATAATGTTGGCCCGTCCCCCTTTAGAATAGGGCTTCACAATGAAATTCCCCATACCAGAAAGGCTTATGTGCCTCCAAAAAAGAGGCCACCCTCCTTTGTAGGTAGAATGAGTCTGTCCTCGACTCCGTATGCTTGGGAGCGTTGGTCTTCATTTTCTACTATAGATTTCGTAGGAAAGAGTACAAAGAAGGAGAGCCATTGTCGCTTCTAGAATTATAAGTGCTCTCATAACTCCTAAACATTCTCATCTCTAAAAGCCTATAACTAATTGACCCATCAGCTCACTCAATGTTCTTCGTGTAATATAAATATAACTTTGTCCAATCTCTACCATTAGAAGGTTCTATCACTTTGCCATTCTCTTATAAATCCATAATGATCAACATGATTGAAAACAAAAAGGATGAAGAAATTAGAGGAGGCATTATATCTGCTAGTGAGTAGAGATGAGAGCTTTGAGCTTAGAGAAGATGATTCGCTTGAGAACAAAGAATATGATAATTCATTTTGAAATTGGGATGGGGTGCCCTTTTGTACAATCATAAACCATGTCGAATATGCAATGATGACCTTTCGTTATACAAGTCGATTGTTGTTGTGAGACATCCCCACACCTCTAACGCATGCACGGTCCTAATCCATTTTGTCTTCCAAAAGAAACTTCATCATTAGAAGTATTTAATATTCCATGTGTAGCGCCCGTATAATTTTAATTTTTAATTTAATTTGAATATTAGATTAATAATTATTATTATTATGGATTTTATGAAAATAAGAGGAAAATGATGGTTAATGGCATTTGGGCCATGTGTGAAATTAGTAAGAAGAGGGGGGTGTGGTGTAGTAAAGCCCTTACTAATTTAATATTATTTTTCATAAAATAATCAGAATTGGGAATTGGGAAAGAAAGAACGTGAAAGAACAGAATTGGGAACGAGGAACGTGAAGGAGAACTGTAGAGGGAGAGACCAAGAACCAAGACTTTTATCTGAGGTAAGGGGAGACTCTCCATTTAATCTCTTTTATCGTATTATAGGTGATAGTATGGATTAGGAGTATGGTTGGATCCATTGATTCTATATTCTGAAATTGTGTATGTGTTCATCATTGAGATTTGGACTGTTTATCCCTAACAACTGATAGATTTAGGGTATGATGAATGAAATTGATTAGGGGATCATATACTATGGTTATTGGTGAATTCGTATGCTGTTTAGGTGTGATTTTTCTGGTTTTTAGACTCAAAATCGTGGACTGGTATGAGTAAAAACGAATGGGTTTTGGACTGTTACGAATTCTGCAGGTTCTGGGCATTTTCTGGTGTTTCGCGTATGAAACAGTGCCATACGCGTATGGGATGAGGTCATACGCGTATGGGGGACACTCCCAATGGGCTATACGCGTATGATACGCAGTTGCCCTGTCCCAAATACCACGTACTGGTGTTTTGCGTATGAGAGCGTATGAGGATGCTCATACGCGTATGGGAATTTGGAAAGAGGAAAATTAGTCTGGTGATACGCGCATGGCAAGGCTGATACGCGTATGAGTTGGGTTCTAGGCCATTTTGAGTTCAGGTGAAATGCGTATGATACGCGTATGGGACATAGTGATACGCGTATGGGTGCGTATGGACATCATGATACGCGTATGGACGCTGTATGTGCAAATTTCTGTTTTGTGATTTTTCCGGAAAGTTCAATGATGTGTAACTTTCAATTGGTATGCCTGTTTGTATACTGTTTGGTATTGTGTAAACCTTGCGATGTGATTCTGTGGTTTACTGATGATTGATTGTATTGAATGATGTAATGTATATATGAACATGCTTAGTATTGTTGATAATGATGATGATGAAATGAGTATAGATGATGCTACTCATAGAATGGTAATAATGAAAGTATGTTATATATATGTTGCATGCATTCATAAACATGGGCTGAATCCTAGATGATGAGAGGATTCAGTGAGGGGCAGAATTCCCATTGTGTGGAATTGGTGCTGGCAGGGCCGTATCTGGATGATGATAGATCGGTCGGTGGATGATTTCCACTGGTGATGATTGGTACCACATGCATAGTGTCAGTTTCATACATGTGCATGATCTGTTTATAGCCTGATGATAGATGTTCCGTGTTGACTGTTCGTTTATCTGTGGATGTATGAATGATTGATTTGTCTGAGTATGAAACAATTGGGTGAATGATACAACTATGATATGGTATTATTTATGATGCAATAACATTGGTTAACTGTGATGAGACTCACCCTTACTTGTTGTCAATTTCAGATTGAGGATAGCGGCGCGACTTGGTGAGGATTAGCTCATAAGTCGGTTTCTAGTTATAGTGTCGGTGTCATGCTCTAGTAGATGTAACACTGGGAACACGTTCGTTTTGAGTTGTTTATAACTCTAGTTGGTTTTGTTGGTTGAGTCGGATACATTAATGATGAATGTTGACTCTATGTTTTTGATTCCGCTGTGTAAAACATGATTTTATTTAATGAGTTATAATTTCAGTTGTTTCAGTGAATGCATGATATGTACCGACGCGTGTTTTTCTTCATTTTATGAAACTGTGATGCCTCTCTACATGTTACTCTGATTTAATATACTGTTATTTGCCGCGGGTTATTAGAGGGGTGTTACAATAGTGGTATCAGAGCATAGTCGATCGTTGTGATCAGAGTCTTAGTGTCAGTCCTTCCGTGTATGCGACTAATACGAGTTATTTGTCGATACTTTTATTCTGACTGGATTGTTTGTGTTAAGCAGAACGATGGCTGGAAGAGGAGGGAGAAACGACGATGCTATTGCTGAGGCTCTGGGCATGATTGCTGGTGTGCTGGGAGGAAATGCCAATGGAGCTGCGATTGGCGCTGACAGACAACTGAACAGTTTTCAGAGGAACAATCCTCCATTGTTCAAGGGCACGCATAATCCTGAAGGTGCTCAGAAATGGCTTAAGGAGATCGAGAGGATTTTCAGAGTCATTGACTGTGCTGAGGATCTCAAGGTGAGATATGGCACCCACATGTTATCTGAGGAGGCTGATGACTGGTGGATGTCAACCAGAACTGAGCTGGATGCTAGTGGCACAGCAATTACTTGGACTGTATTCAGGAGGGAATTTCTGAGGAGGTATTTTCCTGAAGATGTCAGGGGAAGAAAGGAAGTTGAATTTTTGGCACTGGTTCAAGGCAATATGTCGGTACCAGAGTATGCTGCCAAGTTTGTGGAATTGGCAAGGTACTATGTACATTACAATGATGATGAAGCCAGTGAGTTCTCGAAATGTGTCAAATTTGAGAATGGTCTTCGTGATGAGATCAAGCAGGGTATCAGGTACCAGAGAATCCGGAGGTTTGTTGATCTGGTAGATTGTAGCAGGATTTTTGAGGAAGATAACATCAAGCTGAAGTCATCTCACTCTCGCGAGTTGGTTGACAGAAAAGGAAAGAAACATATGGATCGAGGTAAGCCATATGGTAGAGGTAAACCTGTTGATTGGAAGAAACCCAGTGGGGGAGATTCCAGTGCTCGTATCAGATGTTACAATTGTGGTGAGATGGGACATCGTAGGAATGAATGCAAGGTTGATCAGAAGAAGTGTTACAAGTGTGACCAAGTGGGTCATATTGCTGCTGACTGCAAGAAGAGGGTTGTGACTTGCTACAACTGTGGTGAAGAGGGTCACATCAGTCCTAATTGTCCTAAGCCAAAGAAGAACCAATCAGGAGGAAAGGTTTTTGCTTTGACTGGATCTGAGACCACTCCAGAAGACAGGTTGATTAAAGGTACGTGTTTCATTCATGGCACACCTTTAGTTGCAATTATTGATACTGGAGCAACTCATTCTTTTATTTCTTTGGATTGTGCTGAGAGGTTAAATCTTGAGATATCTGATATAAATGGAAGTATGGTTATTGACACTCCTGCGTCGGGTTCAGTAACTACTTCGTCTGCATGCTTGAATTGTCCGGTTGACATTTTTGGTAGAGAATTCGGGATGGACTTAGTGTGCCTTCCGTTGAAACAACTTGATGTAATCCTGGGAATGAACTGGTTGGAATTCAACCGTGTTCATATCAACTGTTTTGCGAAGACGGTGATTTTTCCTGAAGAGGTTAGTTCTGATAGTCTAGAAATGACAGCTAGACAGGTGAATGAAGCTATCGGAGATGGTGCAACAGTGTTTATGTTGTTCGCATTGATGAATACAAAAGAGAAAGTGGCGAGTGGCGAATTGCCTGTAGTGTGTAAATTTCCAGAAGTTTTTCCAGAAGATGTGAATGAATTGCCACCGGAAAGAGAAGTAGAGTTTTCTATTGATTTGGTTCCGGGAACTAGTCTAGTGTCAATGGCGCCGTATCGTATGTCGCCTTCTGAATTGGCTGAACTGAAGAAGCAGTTAGAGGAATTGCTTGAGAAGAAGTTTATTCGTCCTAGTGTTTCGCCGTGGGGTGCGCCTGTGTTGCTGGTAAAGAAGAAAGAAGGTTCAATGAGGCTGTGTGTAGATTACAGACAATTGAACAAGGTCACTATCAAGAATCGGTATCCATTGCCGAGGATTGATGATTTGATGGACCAGTTGGTTGGAGCACGTGTATTTAGTAAAATTGATCTGAGGTCTGGGTATCATCAGATACGTGTGAAAGATGACGATATTCAGAAGACTGCTTTTAGAACGAGGTATGGACATTATGAGTATTCTGTGATGCCTTTTGGAGTTACTAATGCACCTGGTGTTTTTATGGAATATATGAACAGGATCTTTCATCCTTATCTCGATAAGTTCGTGGTGGTGTTTATAGATGATATCCTGATATATTCTAAGAATGAAGAGGAACATGCAGAGCATCTCAGAACTGTGTTAGAATTGTTGAAAGAGAAGCGACTTTTTGCCAAACTGTCGAAGTGTGAATTTTGGTTAGAAGAAGTCAGTTTTCTTGGACATGTGATTTCTAAGGATGGTATTGCTGTTGATCCTGCAAAGATAGAAGCTGTGTCTCAGTGGGAAGCTCCGAAGTCAGTATCTGAGATTCGTAGTTTTCTTGGCCTTGCAGGTTACTACAGAAAGTTCATTGAGGGATTTTCAAAGTTAGCATTGCCGTTAACTAAATTAACCAGGAAGGGACAAGCCTTTATTTGGGATGCAAAGTGTGAAGAAGGATTCCAAGAGCTTAAGAGGAGATTGAATAGTGCTCCTATTTTGATTTTGCCGAATCCGACAGAATCATTTGTGGTTTATTGTGATGCATCACTGATGGGTTTAGGTGGTGTATTGATGCAGAATCAACAAGTGGTCGCTTATGCGTCGAGACAACTCAAAGTGCATGAGAGGAATTATCCGACTCATGATTTGGAGTTGGCAGCTGTGGTTTTTGTTTTGAAGTTGTGGCGACACTATTTGTATGGTTCGAGATTTGAGGTGTTCAGTGATCATAAAAGCCTGAAGTATCTCTTTGATCAGAAAGAGCTGAATATGAGACAGAGAAGGTGGTTAGAATTTCTGAAGGATTACGATTTTGGTTTGAATTACCATCCGGGTAAGGCAAACGTCGTGGCTGATGCATTGAGTAGGAAGACTTTGCATATGTCTATGCTAATGGTGAAGGAATTGGATTTGATTGAACAATTCAGAGACTTGAGTTTAGTGTGTGAAGGTACTCCTATTAGTGTCAAATTGGGTATGCTGAAGCTGACTAGTGGTATTCTCGAAGAAATAAGAGAAGGTCAGAAAGTTGATGTTGGATTGATTGATAAGTTTACTATGATCAATCAAGGCAAGAGTAGTGAATTCAGAGTCGACGAGAATGGTGTACTGAGGTTTGGTGACAGAGTTTGTGTTCCTGATATTGATGAACTCCAAAAGCGTATTTTGGAAGAAGGACACCGTAGCGGATTGAGTATTCATCCTGGTGCTACCAAGATGTATCATGATTTGAAAAAGTTGTTTTGGTGGCCGGGAATGAAGAGGGAAATTGCTGAATTTGTGTATTCTTGTTTGACTTGCCAGAAGTCAAAGATCGAGCATCAGAAACCGTCTGGGTTGATGCAACCGATGTTTATTCCTGAGTGGAAGTGGGACAGCATCTCAATGGATTTTGTGTCAGGTTTGCCGAGAACTATCAGAAATTGTGAAGCTATCTGGGTCGTGGTGGATAGGTTGACGAAGTCTGCACATTTTATACCGGTGAGAATGGATTATCCGATGGAGAAGCTGGCTCAATTGTATATTGAGAAGATAGTGAGTCTGCATGGTATTCCTTCAAGTATTGTGTCAGACAGAGATCCGAGGTTTACGTCTAAGTTCTGGGAAGGTTTGCAGAAAGCTTTAGGTACTAAGCTAAGATTGAGTTCTGCTTATCATCCGCAGACTGATGGACAGACTGAGAGGACGATTCAGTCATTAGAGGATTTGTTGCGGGCTTGTGTGTTGGAAAAAGGGGGTACTTGGGATAGTTATCTGCCTTTGATTGAGTTTACCTACAACAACAATTATCATTCGAGTATCGGTATGGCTCCGTTTGAGGCTTTGTATGGTAGGAGATGTAGGACGCCGTTGTGTTGGTACGAATCTGGTGAGAGTGCTGTGATTGGTCCAGAAATTGTACAACAAACTACAGAGAAGATTAAAATGATTCAGGAGAAGATGAAGGCTTCTCAGAGTCGTCAGAAGAGTTATCATGACAAGAGGAGGAAAACACTTGAGTTTCAAGAGGGAGATCATGTGTTTATGAGAGTTACTCCTATGACAGGGATTGGTCGGGCATTGAAGTCGAAGAAGTTGACTCCGCGTTTTATTGGACCATTCCAAATTTCTGAAAGAGTGGGAGAAGTGGCTTATCGTATCGCTTTACCGCCGATGCTTGCAAATTTGCATGATGTATTTCATGTGTCTCAGTTGAGGAAATACATTTCAGATCCGTCCCATGTGATCCAATTAGATGATATACAGGTGAAAGATAACTTGACGGTTGAGACTTTACCTGTGAGGATTGAGGATCGAAGGCTGAAGCAATTGCGTGGCAAGGAAATAGCTTTGGTCAGAGTAGCTTGGGGAGGACCTGCTGAAGGGAATGTTACCTGGGAGCTAGAGAGTCAGATGAAGGATTCTTATCCAGAACTTTTTACCTGAGGTATGTTTTCGAGGATGAAAACTCTTTTAGTGGGGGAGAGTTGTAACGCCCGTATAATTTTAATTTTTAATTTAATTTGAATATTAGATTAATAATTATTATTATTATGGATTTTATGAAAATAAGAGGAAAATGATGGTTAATGGCATTTGGGCCATGTGTGAAATTAGTAAGAAGAGGGGGGTGTGGTGTAGTAAAGCCCTTACTAATTTAATATTATTTTTCATAAAATAATCAGAATTGGGAATTGGGAAAGAAAGAACGTGAAAGAACAGAATTGGGAACGAGGAACGTGAAGGAGAACTGTAGAGGGAGAGACCAAGAACCAAGACTTTTGTCTGAGGTAAGGGGAGACTCTCCATTTAATCTCTTTTATCGTATTATAGGTGATAGTATGGATTAGGAGTATGGTTGGATCCATTGATTCTATATTCTGAAATTGTGTATGTGTTCATCATTGAGATTTGGACTGTTTATCCCTAACAACTGATAGATTTAGGGTATGATGAATGAAATTGATTAGGGGATCATATACTATGGTTATTGGTGAATTCGTATGCTGTTTAGGTGTGATTTTTCTGGTTTTTAGACTCAAAATCGTGGACTGGTATGAGTAAAAACGAATGGGTTTTGGACTGTTACGAATTCTGCAGGTTCTGGGCATTTTCTGGTGTTTCGCGTATGAAACAGTGCCATACGCGTATGGGATGAGGTCATACGCGTATGGGGGACACTCCCAATGGGCTATACGCGTATGATACGCAGTTGCCCTGTCCCAAATACCACGTACTGGTGTTTTGCGTGTGAGAGCGTATGAGGATGCTCATACGCGTATGGGAATTTGGAAAGAGGAAAATTAGTCTGGTGATACGCGCATGGCAAGGCTGATACGCGTATGAGTTGGGTTCTAGGCCATTTTGAGTTCAGGTGAAATGCGTATGATACGCGTATGGGACATAGTGATACGCGTATGGGTGCGTATGGACATCATGATACGCGTATGGACGCTGTATGTGCAAATTTCTGTTTTGTGATTTTTCCGGAAAGTTCAATGATGTGTAACTTTCAATTGGTATGCCTGTTTGTATACTGTTTGGTATTGTGTAAACCTTGCGATGTGATTCTGTGGTTTACTGATGATTGATTGTATTGAATGATGTAATGTATATATGAACATGCTTAGTATTGTTGATAATGATGATGATGAAATGAGTATAGATGATGCTACTCATAGAATGGTAATAATGAAAGTATGTTATATATATGTTGCATGCATTCATAAACATGGGCTGAATCCTAGATGATGAGAGGATTCAGTGAGGGGCAGAATTCCCATTGTGTGGAATTGGTGCTGGCAGGGCCGTATCTGGATGATGATAGATCGGTCGGTGGATGATTTCCACTGGTGATGATTGGTACCACATGCATAGTGTCAGTTTCATACATGTGCATGATCTGTTTATAGCCTGATGATAGATGTTCCGTGTTGACTGTTCGTTTATCTGTGGATGTATGAATGATTGATTTGTCTGAGTATGAAACAATTGGGTGAATGATACAACTATGATATGGTATTATTTATGATGCAATAACATTGGTTAACTGTGATGAGACTCACCCTTACTTGTTGTCAATTTCAGATTGAGGATAGCGGCGCGACTTGGTGAGGATTAGCTCATAAGTCGGTTTCTAGTTATAGTGTCGGTGTCATGCTCTGGTAGATGTAACACTGGGAACACGTTCGTTTTGAGTTGTTTATAACTCTAGTTGGTTTTGTTGGTTGAGTCGGATACATTAATGATGAATGTTGACTCTATGTTTTTGATTCCGCTGTGTAAAACATGATTTTATTTAATGAGTTATAATTTCAGTTGTTTCAGTGAATGCATGATATGTACCGACGCGTGTTTTTCTTCATTTTATGAAACTGTGATGCCTCTCTACATGTTACTCTGATTTAATATACTGTTATTTGCCGCGGGTTATTAGAGGGGTGTTACACCATGTGCAATTGTTTGTGATGCTTAAGGGTCTCGCCCAAGCTTCACTTGAGGGACTCACCCTTAGACTTTGCTCAAGAGACTCGCCCCAATCTTATTTGGGTGACGCATCCTAGGTACCTATCCGGAGAGTTTTCAGGGGCCCGTGACAGAGGTTGAGCTATACTCATTGATCATTTTTCCCTTTCCATGATCTCATACTTGAGAGACTGAGATAATTTTACTAAACCTTGGAAGGAATAGTTCAAATAACTCCATTGCACCAATACAAGGAGAGCTCCCAGTAGTGTTCTATAAGCTGCCAGGACTAAATGGACACTAGAGACTCCCAAAGTTGGTCGTCATATTGGGTATAGGCTTAGCCACCCCAACCCAATCACGCTTCATTATGATTCAATTATGGATATGTGACGCGCACAAAATCAATTAAGGAGAAAGAATAATTTCTTCCCCCACAATTGCAAGAAAAATCTAGTATTTTCACTCCTGTATCTTTGATCGAAATAAGGAAAAGTTGCTCCTCTTGACCTCGGATTCATGGATATACCCCGTTGGCAAAAAGGGAAAAAATAAAAAATATCTCTGTTTTAATTAGAATAAATTTATATTCTTTCATTTGTTAAATTCTTATAAGTATAAGGATCTAAAATTAAAAGATGATTTTTAATTAGAAAGAAAATGAATAAATATTTTAAAAAATATTCAAATTAATAATAATAGTCTTTTTTCCTCTAAAAAAATATTATTCTCCATTCAATTATAGTTAATTAATTATATATTGTTTAGATGGTATATATTTATATATTCTTTATCTATTAACATTTTTTATTTTAGTTTACTATTCATAAATTAATATATATTTATTATCTTTAAAATTTTGATTATTATAAAAATAAATTGTATGGATTTGAAAATTAAGTGGAATATAATAAAATTATTATTTTAATTTATTAAAATAATTTATATATTTATTTTTTAAAAAAATGTTTATGTCATTTCAAAAATAAAATATAAAAAAGATGAGAACTAATTAAGTTGTTCTGGTTAATTTTTTTCAATGACTAAAACTCACATTTATTTTTCCAAGAAATTAAATAAAATATAATTTTATAGATTTTTCAAGAATTGAAATGGATATTCATTCTCCATTTAATTTTTAGTGTCTAATTTGAGTTCAAACAATAGTTTTGAAAATTAATTAATTTCAATAGTTGATCAAACTTTATCTTAAAACTATCAAGAGATAATTCAATCCTTAAAAGTAGCACTTACTTGATTACTCTTTATAGTTGCATATAAAGACTATATAACTTACACAAACAAACAAAAATATACAACTCATGGGCACCATCACAAATATTATACAACAAAAAATCTATATTATAAATGAAATATACACATCTTTTCATGTATGAAAATAAAAAGAGGCAAGGGGCTATGCACTATCTTTTCTAATAATAAATGTCAAACTTTCATGATGATATCAAATTTGTCACATGCTCATGACTTTATCTAACTTTCCTTTCTTAATGTGTAACCTTTCTTTAATTGAAATTGTCTTCCAAATCTGAATTTCTATAATGACTAATTAAATTTAATATCACAACCTTTGATTAATTTTATGTATTCTATGAATCTCAAACTTTGTCCATATTCATAAAAAAAATTCAATGTTATGGATAGATATGGATTTTTGAATTCATTATTTTTAGTATATATATGCCTCTCCATCCATAGTTGCGTGCATTATGTTATCACTTTCATATATAAAGTTTTTGTCGTATTTATTGTGTATTTCTATACATAGGTTAATAATAATTTTGGTTCCATGCATGTGTTTCTTTCATATTAGAATAATTTTGGTTTAAATTATTTCTATGCAATCACATTAATTAAGCACACATATGCTGGTGGCATTTGAGTAAACAAATACATTAATTGCATAGATTTTTTTTTCATTGCTTGGACAATATCATCACAACGAAGCATGTATGGAAGTAGCTTTCCTAAAAAAGTTGATTTGATCATGCTTTTATTCTGATTTTTATTTATGGTTATGGGTAGATGTAGAACAAGGTCAATGTGAGAGTTTAATTATAGATCTTATCAGTATTTAATTCACTGCATTATGATCAAAATGAGACCATACGATGTTGTTAATTTTTTTGTTTTCTTAAGTTTTTAACCTCAATTAATCTTCCATTTGTTAGTAACTTTTTTCACTAAAAAATATCTACTCATTGTAATCGATAGTAATTGATATAGTATATTATTGTAATACAAACTAAAAATTGTCAAAAATAAAAATATATATAACAACTCACATGATGCTAATAACATAAAACGGTAAATTGCATATGTCTACGAATATAACTATGCCTAAATTAAAATGTCTGAAATATTTATGTTTCTGAATATGTAGTGTTAATGGTACTAAAGTCATAGATTGAATTTGCACTAGATTGAAACTCATCTTTAAACTTGAAACAAATGAACACCGTGCAAAAACAAAAAAACAAAATACATTGCACAAAGACGAAAAATCAAAACAAACAACGACACACTTTCTAAAATGATGAAATAAAAAAACAAATATTAAGTTAAGTGCTAGCTAAGGATAAAAAAAATTTAACTCTTAAAAAAAATCAGATGATAAATAAAAAAATTAAATTAAATTAATTACTAATATACACACTTAAAAAATCTCTTTAAATTTTTTATATAATTTTTTAAAGTTGTTAATTTTTAAATATTAATAAATTATTTATATTAATATATAAATATAAATAAATACTGTCATCAAAATTAAATTCTAGATTGTTAAGAGATTTAGATATTTTAAAATAACAATTAATTATATTAATTTTAATAATAAATAGTATTTTATTTATTAAAATACTATTATTAATAATATATTAATAATTAATTGAATTGAAATACAATAAATAAATATGAATTAATCAAAATAATAATAACTATTGCATAATATTTTAAAAGAGAAAATAAATAAAAAATAAATATAAAAAAATTAAAAATACCTAATTTAAAATTGAAAAAGTAGTGATAGTGCTGAGATTCGTAATAATTCTTTTAATTTTTATTAATTTATTAGTTGTGCTAATTTATACCCTAGCTTAACTATGGGTTTGGATCCTCTCCTTCACCATTTTTTCTCCAACTTTCTCCTTCACATTTTTGTCTCTTTCTCTCTCTCTCTCTCTAATATTTTCTCTCTCCTATTTTATTTATCATTTTTTCTTAATTCTATCTATGCAATTGCATGTGTTTTGTTGAAGGAGAGGGATGGAGGGAAGGAGATGATCCATTGTGCTTAACTATGCATGTTAAGAATAAAAAAGCAAAATTTTAAATTGAAAATAATAATTTTTAAATTTTTAAAAAGTGAATGTTCTTTTGAAAACAAATATTTTTATATTAAATATTTTAAAATTTGTCATTAAAGTGAAGTATTTGCAATTTTATATAATAAAAGCATTTTGAACAGTGTAATACTAAAATGGACAATCTTTTGAAAAGTACTCCATTACAACTCATCTAAAAATTCTATATAAGAAAAAAAAATCAATTTATTGTTGCATTGCCAACTAAGCATTCCTAATTAAGTTGCGTTTGATAATGAGCCTCACCTGCATTTCCTACATTTAAATAAAACCAGATCAATTGAAATGACTTGACCATACAATAAACACATACAATTAGCATAAAGTCACAAGAGTAAGGTTAAATTAATCTACTAAATAATTAATCTTATGACAAATTAATATATTTATACCCGTACAGATATGGATATTTATTTATTTATTGTTCTCGATATTCTCTATTGCTTAATGTGACTTAAATCTTGGCTTTATAAAAGAACAAGGGGACATTTATATTTTGGTTGTATTATTATGAACAATAGAAATGAATGGGACGTGATCATGAAGTAACATGAATTATCACATCTTGCCAGAGAAAAGAAAATTATAGTATTAATTATTGCATATGGAAGGTATCTTTTTTCTATGATTTAATAAATACAACCCCTTTTTTTTGAAGTACTATATGCATGGCCCTAGGTAATAAATATAAAGTCCAAAAGTAAAATAAAATTCAAACTAATTAATTAAAAACAAACAATACTATGAAGTTTCTTGAAAAGTGAAATGAATTAGAAAGAGAAAAAAAAAAGGTGAGTAGATGAGAAGTAGATGCTTGAAATGAAACTATCTTCATGCATATCTTTCACTTTCACTTTAGGTGTATTATTATTGTTCATATTCATATATACTCTCAACTATATTGACCCTACTTTATTTTAACCACCAAGAAATGAATATATGAAAAGGAAGAACACAAAAAATGTTTAATAATAATAATAATAATAATAATAATAATTATAATTTAATTTTTTTTATCAAATAATTAAATGACTGTAAATTATGAATAAGTAAAATGTCGCAGATTTGAATCTATACTCTGCATCTTCTATTATTTCTGCATAACTATTAACTGAGCTGATTTGAAATAACGGGACAAATTTTAATATTATTGAATGTGATATTGAGTGGTTCATGTGTGTTTGTGCTTGCCTCTCTTTTAAGGGAAAAATGGTTTGCATCTTGACTTGTACAAATAGTTTCTTTATTATACTTTTTCTACATTCAAACATAAAGCTATTGTTAACATTATTCTACATGTGATAACCACCACTTTTTTTAATTATATATCACATTATATAAGAATCTATTATATACTTTTTCTCTCTCTTTAAATTAAAGCTTTGTTTTCTTTCTTTGGGAATCTCATTTATCACCTCCACAATACAAGCATATAAAACCAATCTTTGAACATGTCAAGCCTCAATCTCTCACTTTCTCTCTGTCAGATAAGTGTGTGATAGGTTCACAAAAAAACAAAGCTTCATAATTAACCTAAGAGGATCTTCTGCATCACACTATACAACTCAAACAACACTTTTTTTTCTTCTTTGTTTTATATTTTCAAAACCTTTTTTATTCATTAAATCATCTTAATTAATATTAATAAATTTTCAATTATATATTTTTTTAAAAACTCTTATTTTTTTTTTTTGAGTGTGGCATGCATGAGAAAAACTTAAAGGGTGGTTTTTGCAGAAAAGGGGGTGTGTGTGTGTGTTGAGATATCATTATATCTTATAATGGAAACATGTGTTACTTGTGATGAGGATAGTTGTAAAGAGGGTAGCTTTATATCTATCTATGGCCAACAAAAATTTGACCGTTAGGTATGGAAGGGATGAATTTCAGAGATATTGCATGCACTAATATGTGGGGTCTCTGTGGTCCTTCTTTGTTTTTTTCTTTCAAATAAAGTTCAGAGCTTGTACTTGTAGTATGTGTTTTTAGGATTTTTATATTTATACTATTAGATTATTTCATATTAATTAATTAAAGAAAAACTTAAATTTCATTTTAATAATTAATATTTTGTTTAAAATAAAATATACGAGTATTAAATTATACATATTAAAAGTTGATTATGTTTAAATTATACACCAAATATATTGTCTAAATTTGATATATTTTTTAAAATAGAGGTGTATGTGGTGTGGTTTAGATTGGTTTTAAGAAGAAAACTTAAATAAATTTATTTATAATTTAGTTTGATTTTGGATGATTAATTAGGAAAATTATATCCGATTTGATCTAATATGTGGTTTAATTTGAATCGATTTTTTAATATTCAAATTATAAATTATATTTTTTTATTAAAATTATAAAAATATTAATAAATAATAAATTTAATACATATATATTAAAAAATAATATTATAAAATGAAAATGATGATTACGTTTGAAACAAATGAAATAATAAAAATAAATAGATTAAATTAAACTAATAAATTATATTAGAAAAAACAAGTATCATCAAATAATAAATTAACACATATCATATTCATAAAAAAATATATAAGTGTAAATGTATATACACACGATTCGTTTTAGTTTGACTGAATTTTAAAAAATTAATTCGAAATTTGATTTAAATTGAACAGTTTTTATATAATGACATCTAAACACATTAATAATATTCAAAAAAAAAATTGTAAACTTTAATTTTTTTGATCAATTTGTGATTTTTATTTGAATGAATTTAGATTTAAATACCCATAATATTGAAACAATTTAGAGGTGAAAAATCTCAACTAGATTGAAGTTTTAGATTCTAACTATCACTACAAGCAAACTGAGATGTATTAATGTTTTAAAATAAATGGCGTAACCATTAAATGTTGTTTTGGTTTTGTTGAATTTTCAACTTTTTCTTATAAGTATTGGATAAGTAAAGACTAAAGTTGGTCTCTTTGTCTTTAATAGGAGTTACTTCTTCGGTGGTTTTATCCTTTGAATAAGTTCAATTTTTCTAAGAGACGGTTGTTTTTCTTTACATCTGGATTTAGATTGTGAAAACTATTTACATTATGAGATAGTATGGACCTCATTTGCCACTATCAAACCTAAAAGTAAATTACAATGCCTATTTAATGAGAAACAAACAAAGAGTTTCACTTGTCCAATCTTTCTACAATTTTGATACTAAGGAGAAGTGAAAATGAAAGCTACCATTAGAAAATCATTACTAATTATTATTAAGTTTTATATTTTATTTTGCATTGTAATAGCCATGAATATCTTAAGAATGAGTGACTATAATTTTCTTAAACAATGTTCTCTTTGGATGATTCTATCTATAACATATGATTTATGTAATTATTTGTGATTGTCCATGTGATCAATTTTTGTTTTATAAGATATATGTTTTATCCGAGCTTGAGCTTAATGCATTCTCCTGTCTACGGAATTGAAAAAATTGATTTAGATGGAAACATAGATTTCACTACACCGTACAAGGGCTACGACAGCGCTTATTTTGGGCTTTAAGAGCGCTTAAAAGCGCTGTGAAAGCCAGCGCTGGCGTAGGTAACAAAAGCGCTTCAGAAAGCGCTCTGGTAGGCCCCCCCTTTAAGAGCGCTTTTTCAAGAAAAGCGCTCTGATACCCCCCCTATGAGAGCGCTTTTTCTGGAAAAAGCGCTCTGATAGCCACCCCTATAAGAGCACTTTTCCAAAAGCGCTTTCGTATGTTGCTTTTTTTTTTTTTATGCTTTTTATTATTTCTAAACCTGCACTTTTGGCAGCAATATTTCAGAACCTGTAATTTACTATTTTTTGGCAGTATTTTTTCATGAACCTATAATTTATCATTTCAAATCGATATATACCATTATAATCGATATCGATTATATACAAAAAAAGTATTATATTATATACCATTAATGTAAATCAAAATACATATATACATATTTCTAAACCAAAACAACTAAACCAATTCACATATTTGTAAACCAAAACAACTAAATGGGAAACAACTTCCGAGTTCTTATGCAACCAATGTACGCTTCCTGTATTATCTGGAGCTATGTTGTATTGATGCTTTAGTGGAGAACCAGTAGTCACCTGAGCTATGTTGTATTGTGTCACAGAATATGAATCAAATAACTGTACCCCGAACGATCCTGCCACAGAAGACTTCGGGGTACATTACTTGATTCATATTCTGTGGAACATAATCGGCAGGGGCACATTGTGTTCTATCCTTTACCAGTCCATCCACTGTTTGAAGCTCAACCTACAATAGAAAAACGTGATTATTTACACAACATTCACATTCTCAATATTTTCTCTATCAACCAAAAATTTCCTCATCTCCGAACAAAAGACAAAATAGTTAATAAAAATAGTGCTATACCAGAACAGAAACCAATTTATAAGAAATCAATTAACAACCACATGCACATAAAAATAGTTTTTGATAAAAGAACAAGTCAATTGAGCCAACAACCAAAAACCCTAAAAAAAATCAGCCGTAGAGCCGTAGAGCCAACAACCAAAAACCCTAAAAAAAATTCTGTTCATCATCTTCGAAAAACCTCTCCAGAAACTGTAAATACATTGTTCATATTCATCCAACAACAATCACAATACACAGCCGCAAACACTAACCAAAACCCTAATTGTTCATCTTTCTCATACACGCAAACCATTCATCAGAAACAAAACCATTCACAAATCATCATCAAACATAACCAGACAAACATTCATCAAACCCAAACATTTGTTCATCACTTTCCTAATCAAACAAACCCTTCAGAAATTTGAGAGAGGAAGAGAGAATAAGAAATAAACTCAGAAAGGTCTCACCCGGTTTTGGTTTGTAGATTCAGAATCGAAACCGAACTCAGCAACAACACGAACCTCAACTCACCATAAACTCGTGTGTTTTGGATCTGAAAGGAAGAAGAACGGCGGAGGTTGCTAGGGTTTCGGAGAGAGGACGGCGGAGCAACGAAGGAAGAAGAAAGATCTGAAACAAAACGCGTGTGTTTGTAAAATATATAATTTTTTAAATGGGCTACCAGAGCGCTTTTCAAAAGCGCTTTAATAACACCCCCTACCAGAGCGCTTTTATTCCAAAAGCGCTTTCGTAGCACCCACCCTATAAGAGCGCTTTTAAAAGCGCTTTCATAACCCCCCTACCAGAGCGCTTTTTAAAAGCGCTCTCATACCCCCCTACCAGAGCGCTTTTTAAAAGCGCTCTCATAACTCCCCCTACCAGAGCGCTTTTTTTGTATCATTTTTCCTTGTTTATTAATTTTGTTTTTAGCGAGCCCTACGAGAGCGCTTTTGCTAAAAGCGCTTTAGTAGCTGCGCTGCTACAGCTTAAATTTGGCGTAGTGTTTAGCGGTGAATTTGCATCTGATTGATAAAATTAAGAGATTGTAATGATAGTTCGTATTGCGACAGGAATAGTATCAGCCATTAGTCTAGTTTTACGCTTTATAAAACTTTCATCAATGGTGATTGAAGAATCATAGTATTTGAGGAGTTGCTTTCAGCGAAGAAGATATCCTTGTGATTAAAGACTCATAGTATCTCGGAGGTTGCGAAGTTGTCAATCTGTAAGTTGTAAAACATTCTTCTTATTTACGTGTTATAAAACCTTTACCGGTTGCGATTGAAGACTCTCAGTTTCTGGGGTGTTGCTTCTGACAAAGTGGATATCCTTGGGAATAAAGACTCCTTGTATTTATAGGAGGTTGCGAGATCGTAAACCCATGTTTCGTAAAAGGTCATAGTTAAAACATAGTCATTATAGAACAATCATGAAATTTATCACATATAGGGGTAGATGATTCAAAAGGGGAAGCTTAATCATTTTTATAATTATATCTATTCACCATTAGTTAACTTTTTGTGTTATGATTAACCATACAGACCAATCAATCACGCTATACACATCCCTTGTTATTGTTATGAACTCGTCATGTTACATCACAAGCACAACCATCTTATTCTTGCACAAAGTTAACACAATATTTGCATATACGATAATTTTATTTGTCATATTGTTGTTTTTGTTGACACAAATACTACGACACTATTTTACGTCAAACAAAAAGATGTCTTTATTAGGAAATTTGATTACTTCAATAAAGCATTAATATAGCATTAATATGCGATTGTACTTGAGATTTAGCGCATTTAAAATTCTATTTTTATTTTTATTTTCTACAAAAGAAATATTTTTTTTACCTAATTTAATTATAATTTTAGTTAGGGTTTAGTATAATTTTTAGGTAGGAATCGTTTTTTTTTTCTTCCTAATTTGAGTATTAGCTTAGAGATTATGATTTATGATATTTTAAAATATGTTTCTTTTTAATTTTGTTTAGATTTCATTTTTATTTGTTTTATTTATAAATTTAAATTTCATTTTTATTTTATTTAATTTTAGTTTATTTTATTTTCAATTTTTATTTTATTTTACTAGATATTATTAAATGTATATGTTGTTTAAGTTTTGTGCAACAAATATCTACCAAAAATGTCCAACCAATTTTAGATACAAATCCAATATCATTATGAACGGTCGAATCATATGTGTGACTATTGTGGTGGTGGTTGTAACTCCCTAATACTCCAACATACATAATCCGGATTTAAAACAATTATTTATATAGGGTGTCACGCAAATACAACATAAATCTACTCTGTAACACAAGTTAAGTAAAACATAATATAATATAAATACCTGTCATAACATGCTCGCCTTTACTTAGGCTCATCGCAGTGAAATTAATCAATAAAAGACAAGTCATCAATTAACTGAGTTCATGATAAATTTTTATTTGAAATTAAACGCAATTAAGGCAAAAGCCTCCAACATCAAAACAATTCAAAAAATATAAAAACAGAAAAAGAAGAATAGCCTTAACGTTATCCTCCAACTCTAACGCAATTACTCATTACCTGCTTATCTGTACTTCAAGAAGGAAAACAGAACACCACAAACAACAAAGGGGTGAGAATACGCTCTAAATATCATTAAAACTTAAGGAATATAGATGGAGAACCAAACTTGTTCCAACAGTTACGACCATGTGAGCTTTAACACTTCCTTTATTTCATAACTCTAAAATTTTCTATAACACCCCGAATTCAATTAATTTATTTAATTGAATTTAATTGTTTTGTTTATTGAGTTATTAAATTATTTGTATGTTTTATTTCAATTATTCAATATGTATATGTGTTTTTGTGAGTGCTGGTGAGAGTTAGGAAGAACGAAAAAAATTAATTTGATCTTTAATTAATTTCAAATTGAGCATAGTTATTAAAATAAGGGAACAAAAATAAAAGAGTAAGAATTTAGTGGAAAAATAGAGTTTGTAGGAGTATTAAAAAGATAAGGAAATTAGAAATAATTGATCAATATTATTTTGGTGAAAATTAGATTTAATTATAATATAAATATAGAATAAGGTAATAAGTGTAAAGTGGGTATTGTGTATATAAGCGAGGTTATGATGGGAATAACATAAATGAGAGAAATAGATTTTCTATTAAAAAGGGAGAAGTGTGGGAAGTTGAGATTTGTTTTTTTACTGATACATGAAAAATTGGAAGAGTGAAAAGAAAAGGCTAGGGAAAGAGGAAGGAGAAGAAGGCTTAAGGGAAATAAAGGATTTGTCATCCTTGCGAGAATAATCATGTAAAGGTGGGAATTCGGTTCAATAATAGGGCTATGAATTGAATGGTAGATTAGAATTTAATTATTCTTTTGATTTGATGATGATTGTTTACAATTGTTGGATGAAATTATGTTTTTATGGTGTTCATGTGTGTTTCCCCATTGATGAGTTTTGAAGGTTTAAGGATAAATGTCATATGTGTTGATTATTGATTTAATTCATGAAATTGATAGGTCGATGTTGATTGATAAATATATGATAAAAGTAGGAACCCAAAATAAGCTAATTAGGGTGTGTTTAGACAATATTAAGGTTATGTTGTTACTGATACGTAACAGAGAAATTAATTTTTTTTTTAAAATTTACTAAATACAATCGTGCACTAGAATGACAACCGAATGCAATTTGGAAAAAAATTGTGGAAACAGAGTATAGAAAGCGGGGGACAATCGATTGCAGTTAAAGTGTAATCAATTGTAGCTAAAGTGAAATCAATTGTTGTTTTTGGAAATTAAGTCAGTAGCGAAATTTCAAAAATTACAACCGATTGTAGTTATATGACAATTGATTGCCATAGTTTTTTTCTTTCCAAAAATTAAGTTTTTACCTTAGCTTGAGGACCTGACGATTTTAGCTATAACTTTTAAAACGTAAGTCCAAATGTAATTCCATTTGAAGCGTTGGAAAGGTGACACGATTTCCTATCTGATGGCAGTATACTTAGCATCTGAATATGTCTTTAATTTTGTTGGATTTACCTTTTTGTTAATGAATTATTGTGTTGTATATTAATGGTGTATGATAATGATGTTGTTACAATTATTGATTTACTATCACAACAGATTGCGACATCTTCTTTTTCATTTGGCTTCTCCACTAGCTTCTAAGTCTTTTTTTTCTTTTCAATCGCATATATTTCTTCTTGCATTGCCTTCCTCCAAGCATATTCTTTAGACGCTTCATTAAAATTTCCAGATTCGATTGCACAATAGTTGCATCTAACATAAACATCATCCAATCTCTCATATTTTATTGAAGTGGAGCTTAGAGATGATTAGCTAGAGTTTGGTGAAGACAATGTGCTAGATTGAGAAATTCGGTATATATTTTATTGATGTGTGCATTCTGTTTTGACAAATTCCACAAATTGAACCAAATCATAACAAGTAATGAGCATAACATAAACAATGACAACATTAAATATAGGTATATTATATATGTATTGAATCAGTTTGATTTTACATTCTAAACGACAATACATACAATGACACTAGGTTGGGAAGACTGTAGCGACCGCATTCATCAAAGCATTATCTTGGTCGGTAACAATGACACTAGGCATATTCTTTTGATCAACCAACAAAGACTTACATATTCCCAAAGCTTATGTAAAGTTATCTTCTTTCTCACATTCCAAAAAAGCAAATTCAACCGAATATGTCTTGTTTGTGGAGGTCACACCAACAATTTCTAGAAGTGGAAGCCTATACTTGTTGGTCTTGTACGTCGAATCCATTACAAGAACGGTTAGAAATGTGTTAAACAACTTGATACTTTCGGGATGAGTCCAAAATATGTCACGCACCGTAACTTTGTCTTCACACGTTCGGAAGCTTGAAACGTATTGGTTATCACCCAAAAGTTTCAAAAGGTGTTGCATTTCTGACCTCGGGCCCATTTTCATGACTTTAAGATTGTACCGTCCATTGTATACCTGCTTGATATTTGAAACACTCTCTGGTTTTTTTCGCTTCAAATCGACAAGTATGTTTCTCGGCGCCACTTTGATTGTCGATAATTCTGAAATAACATTCTTCTCTTCACGAGACAACCAACACGCAATTGGATGCCCGTGTAGCCTAGTTTCCAAGGCATGATTATGAACTCCACAAATGACGCTAAAATGCCACAAATCATCAATCCTACGAGTTACGCGTAACTTAAACGGACACACACACTTTCTCGATCCTGTGTCATTGTGTTTTAACACCCGGTTTGTTGGTACATACTTCCCACCCTTCTCACAATTCAATACAACAAAAGCTTTCCGTAGTATACTACTTCCATTGTCGGACCTTAATATCACAATGCCAAATCCAAGTTTACTAGCTTCACTTCGGACCCAATCAAGCAATTGTTCACGATAAGTGAAACTCATATCATTTGTAAATTGTTGTCGAACATCCACCGCAACGGTAATGGTTTTAACATCGTTAACGGCTCTTTAGGCCCGTTATCAACGCTGACCTATTCCAGAACTTATAACTCATCAGCGACAATATTGTCTGGATGCACCATACCTAACATATACAAAAATACAAAAATTCTGTTAAATCTATTTTTTAAATTTCTCCCAGACCTTATTTCGGAAGTGCATTTCTGAAATTTGTTAGGTGGTTTATTTCGGAAATGTACTTCCGAACTGACACAATTTTCTTCATCTTCAAATCAGCAATAATGTAGTGGAGTAAGAGATTAAATGAATAATGTTTACCTCAAATTGTAGCTTTCTATGCTCCCTTTAGTATGATCAACCGCTTGAAACTTGATTTGGAGACGAAAAATAGATTGAAAATGATGGAGGTTTTGGAGAGGTTTATGTTTTAGTTTGGAGGAAATTGATGAAATAGTGAAGGAAGAAAAATGTTAATGAAGAGTTTTTTTCGGAGATGCATCTCCGAAAAAACACATGACAGTTAGAAGAAAAAAATACCCTTGCTTTAAAGAAGTTAGAAGAAAATGTGAAAAAAAAAAATACTTCGGAGATGCATCTCTGAAGCAAGGGTATTATGGGGTCACAGAGGGGTCTATAAAGAAGTTGTCTTTAATAAATATCAAAGTGACTTTTGGACCTGTCACCCCACACTTATATATGACACTCCTCAAAGATAATGAAAATACTAAAATAGTTCAAACTCAAATTTTTTCATTTCACGAAAGTAAAATATCGAATTTTTTAAATTCATAGGTAGATATTGAAAATTTGGAAGTGATACCAGAAATTTCACAAGAGAGTAAAAATTTTCGGTGATTTTGAGATATTTACGGTACAAAATCACGAAAATTTTCAGAATTTCTTATCGGAAACTTCAAAATTTTCGGTGCTTTTTTGTTATATTTGTATCGAAAATTTAAATTTTTTTGATAATTCAATTTTTATTGAAAAATACTGCAAAATTGTAGAATTTCCGGTAGTTCAATTTTTTTAAAAATTTTGGAAATTCCAGAATTTTTGGTAATTCTTTTTTAACTAATTTTTTTTGTCTTTTTTATTTGTTTCAGTGAGGATCAGGGGTAAAGACGGTATCGTTGCAGGAAGGTTGATTGATAGTGCGGAAGCTCGGGTTCGGAGGAAAGAGCCAGAGGCTTCCTAGCTACAGGCTGGAACACATCCTCCGACCGGTTCTCACTTAAAACGGTTGGCTGAGCAGACGCAGTTCTGCGCACCCTGACGCCAGATTGCTAGAGTTGCTACTATTGTCAACAAAATCCTAATCGTTGAAAAATTCTGAATGAGTACACTACAAAAAATTTCAAATGTATTAAATTTTCAGTACATAATAGTACATTTGAAATTTTTAATAAAAATTTAACCATACCGAAATTTTCAAATACACTATCGAAAATTTTAAATAGAAAAAATTTCATATGAACTAAAAAAAATTAAGTTTTCATTATAAAAAATTTCATTAGAAAAAATTATTCAGATATCACCACGAACACTTTTAGAATAATGAAAAATAGAAGGGCGTTAGATAAAATTTTGGAGTGGCAAATAAAAATCTTGACTTCTTGCAACGGTACTTTTTTTTTAAGCCCTTAGGTAGGCCTATGGACAGGGCCTGTGTTAGACAAGGTAGTTACATCAACATGAAACTTGTTTTAATCTCTAACATACATTATCAATTTAATATCAACTCAATAATAAGAAGATTTTAACAAATGCATTCCGAAGCTTTTGAATGAAAAGTTTAACAATGTACATTCTCTATTGTTGGTTAATATTTTTTATTTATTTTTACTGAGTTTATTTAATAAATAGTGAAAGGTAGATTATTTATAAAGTATTGTATGTCCAGTGAATATATATAGGCGGAGCAGGACCTTGGACCAGCGGGTGTAAGATATTTTTACATGTTTTCAGTGGATTTAAATAATTTTTTTTTAATTTGAAATATATGCATGATAAATTTGATTTGAGGATACTTAATTTATAAAACAAAATGCTATAATAATATTTAATAAATATTTAGTTATTACTTAAATCGATTAAAAAAAATTAGATTTTACAAATTTTATTTATTATAAACTATATGTATATACTGATATTTTCAAATTATTTAAATTAAATTATTAAGTAATTTATATATATTTAATTTATATTTTAAATCAAACATACACAACTTAGGAATGTAGTTTTTTTTAATTATGTTTTTGACAATTTCTTTGATTTTGAGATAAATTTATTTGAGATGCACAAAAATAAAAAATTTGATTTGCCATGTTATTAAAATCTAGCTCTATGTTCGACTCAACTAATATATTAATTAATAGTGAAAGTTATTATGAATAACAGAATAATGATATATAAAAACTTCAAATAATAGTGAAAGTTATTACAAAAAACTTATTTATAAAAACTTCAAATAAATTTTTTGTTTGAATAGTTATCCTTAAAACGTTATTTTAGGTATTTTATCTATTTATGAAAAAAAAATTAGATTTCAAATTTCAAAAAATCACTTAATTTTGAAGCTATTTCAAATAGATTTTCATAAAAATCGTTTTTGAAATATAACTTTTTAAAAAAATTGCGATTTTGACTAAGTGTTGGTTTTCAATAATATATATTTATATTATATGATATCTAAATTAGTATTTTATTTTAGAAAAAACAAATATAAAAAAATTTATAATATTTTAAAAAATAGTTTTAAAAAATCTATTTTAAAAAATATAAAAAAAATAAATACATTTTTCTAAAGTTGAAATAAGCCGGCCCTATAACATATGTTATAGAAATCTAGGTTTTTCATTTCATTTAGCAAAATTACATAAGAAGAATATTGTATAATAGCTTATAATATAAATGTTTTAGAAGAAATTTTCTTCTTTAATTTTTTAATTTCTTTATATTGTGAAGAAGAATATTGTATAATAGCTTATAATATTATTATTTTTTCTTATTAATTCTATCACGTTTCGTAATATATACTCGAATGTAGAAAAATGCCTTATAATTGAATAATTAGTAAAGAGGAAGGAGCATATTTTGAGTGAAGTATTATAATCATATTTAAATACGGTGTATAAGTATGACTTACCCCTTAATTTTTGTTGGATGAAAATTCAACAATTTAAGTGTTGTAATTTGCTAACACGTGGCGTAACCGATTATAGCAGGAGAATAATCACTTCTGGAGATTTGAAAATGCTATTTTAAGTTGTGGTAATCGATTATTCAGACGTGTTAACCGATTACTGGGTATATAATTTTCTCTTGTTTAGTGTTAACTTGTTAATAGGTTGTGTTAATTAGTTACATGCACTAATTTTGACTTTTTTTTTAGTTGTTTAAGATTTTATTTTAGGTCCCAATTGTTGCACATTACTTGTATAAATGCCTTGGAGGCATCTCATCTCAAAGCTAATGTAGTAAATGATTCTCACCCTTAATTACTCTCTCTCTCTCTCTCTCTCTCTCTCTCTCTCTCTCTCTCTCTCTCTCTCTCTCTCTCTCTCTCTCTCTCTCTCTCTCTCTCTCTCTCTCTCTCATTCTCTCTCACTATCTTCTTCTCCACAAGCCCTAAACCTCAATTGATTTACCAATTGTATGTTCTAACATTTGGCTTCAAGAGTCCGATTTTGATCCATAATCAGTTGTGCAAACATGAATACCATTTCCAACGATAGAGTTTCCACAAACCTACTAACCCTTGATGCGAAGAATTACGACAAATATTGCAAGCAAATGAAAGTGTTGTTTGGCTACAAAGATGTTCTTGAAGTGATCAAGAATGTGGTGAATCTCCTCAAAGCGTTGTTCTTGATCCATCAATGTATTGATGGTGACAACTTTGAGAAAGTTGGTGATTGTCAAAGCGGTGAGAGTAGCTGCAACAAAAATGGTGGTCAAGACAACTTTAGAGGTGAAATCAAGAAGTTTGTCAAGAGTAAGGTACAATGCTTTAATTGTCAAAAGCTTGGTCATTTCGTGAGAGAATGCAATGTGAAACAGATGGAATCTCAAGGAGATGAAGCTAAGGTTACTAGAAAAGAGGTGAATGATGAGAATACGCTCTTGGCATGATCATGAAAGGTGAATGTAGCAGCAGTAGGCTGCAGGACAATAGCAACATATTCGAGAACGCTGTAGAAAGGTTTGCAGAAAAAACATTATGGGGACTATGAGAGAAGGAGTATAATGCAACGAAGAATGGTACTTTGATTCTGGTTGTTATACGCATATGATGGGTAGGAAGGATTGGTTTGTCAAAATCAATCAAGCCACAAACAATAACGTGAAGTTCGCAGATGACACCACTTTAACAACCGAAGGGATCGATGATGTTTTGATCATGATAAGGAATTATGGACATTCCTTGATCAAAAATGTATTGGACATTTATGGAATCAAATGTAACCTTATAAGTATTGGCCAATTACTTGAGAAGGGTTACAAGATTCACATGGAAGACAAAACTTTGTGCGTTATGGACGCAAACAGGGTTTTGGTCCTTAAAGTTCCTATGACTACTAATAGAACTTTCAATATTTAGTAAAAAGTGGTGGAGCATAGGTGTCTTGCTACATTGTCATATCAAGATGAGTGGTTGTGGCACTATCCTTTTGGGCAACTCAATTTTTAAGATCTCAATGCGTTGCAAAAGAACAGAATGGTAACCGAGTTTCCATACATCAACTTTCCAACTGAGATTTATGAAGAGTGTGTGCAAGCGAAGCAACACAAGAGTAAATTCAGCAATGGGGACTGATGCAAGTTTATTCGTGTAGTGACAATAAGTGCTTTGTCACTTTTATTGACGATTATAGTAGAAATCTATGGACATACCTAATCAAGAGAAAGAATGAGGTGTTTGAAGTCTTTAAGAAGTTCAAGTTCATGGTTAAGCGACAAAGCGGCCACAAGCTTAAAGTTCTCAAAACAGATGTTGGAGTCGAGTATGTCTCAAATGAATTTGGAAAGTTTTATCATGAAAAGGGGATAATGCATGAGGTTGGACCACCCTATACACCACAGAAAAATGGGGTTGCCGAGAGGAAGCACCAGTTGATTATGTTAAAGGGGAAGAACTTTTTGAAAGAGTTGTGGAGAGAAGCGGTATCCATAACTTCCTATTTGTTGAATGTGTGTCCTACAAAGAATTTTGAGAAGATAACACCGAAAGAGACATGGTCTAGATTCAAATTGAATCTAAATCATTTGAGAGTTTTCAGTTATGTGGCACATCACATGTTCTGGGTCAACTTAGAAAGAAGTTGGATGACAAAGGGGAGATGATGATACTTGTAGGGTATCACCCTACTCGAGGTTACAAGTTGTAAGATGTTGAAAACATGAAGATTGTGATTAGTCGGGATGTCGTAATTGATGAATTAAAGCAGGTGAAACTTGCTATAACTGGTTACAGACTGATGTTAACCGGTTACATTCATACGTTAACCGGTTACAGGAAAGCGTTAACCCGTTACACACACGATTTTTTGGATTTTGGAGAATTTGAAATTGCAAAAAAGTCGATTGTCAAAGCCAGAACAGATGGAAATGTGAGACGACCAACTAGGCAAAGAGGTTTGCCTTAAGACTCCAAGATTGTGAGATATTTCGCGACAACAAAATCAATGATGATGGTGATTTCGTCCATTTTGCACTTATGATCGAATTGGAGCTCGTTAATACAGAAGAGGCCTTGAGTGATCCAAAATGGACTTGTGCTATAAAGGAGAAGTTGGTATTGATTGAGAAAAACAATACTTGGGAGTTGGTTGATCTACGAAAAAGAAAGAAGCCGATTGGTGAAGACAAATCCCAAAGGTGAAATAATCAAGCATAAGGCTCGATTAGATACAAAGGGATTCTTGCAAAGAGTAGGTATAAACTCTAACGAGGTATTTGCATTAGTTATTAGAATCGAAATCATAAGGCTAGTTGTTGGCATTGCGAATAACAATAATTGGTCTATCTATAAAATGGATATGAAGTTCGCGTTTTGAATGGTTCGCTTGAAGAAGAAGTGTATGTAGAAAACCCCATGATTTTGTTGTGAAAAATCAAGAGGGAAGGTTCTACAAGTTAAAAAAACGCTATATGGCTTAAAGAAAGATCCAAGAGCTTGGAATAAATGGATAGATGGTTTTCTAGTTAAGGTTGGCTTCAAGAAATGTGTGTCCGAGCATGAAGTTTATGTGAAGACGGACGCAGGTGAAGGTGTGATCATTCTTTGTCTATACGTAGAAGATTTGTTGATCATGGGTAGCAACGAGAAGAGTATTTCTAAGTTCAAGAGTGAGCTCATGAAATTTTTTGAGATGAGCGACCTCGGTATTATGACATACTTCCTTGGCATAGAGTTCCACAAGTCAAAAAGGGGACTGTTTATGCATCAAAGGAGATATGCTATTGAGATATTGAAGTGTGATATGGAGCATTGTAATGTTGCTATTACACGAGCTGACCCAAGGTTGCAGCTGTCCAAGAATGAAGATGAGATGAACGTATATCCTACTCAATACATAAGGTTGATTGGATCATTACTTTACTTGTGGAATACATGACAAGATTTGACGTTTAGTGTCGGTATTGCAAGTAGATTCATGGAGAGATCGAAGGTGTCTCAATTGGTAGCAGTCAAGAGAATCCTATGATACGTCAAAGGGTCCATTAGCAGCAAAATTCTCTTTCTTGCAACGCATACGAGAAAAAATGCAATATGCTTGATTTTATCGATTCCAATTATTGCGGAGATAAAGATGATAAAAAATCGACAACTGGATACATCTTTATGTTCTATGGAACACCAGTCTCACGGTCTTCGAAGAAGAAACCAATAGTTGCGCTTTCGTCTTGTGAGACCGAGTATATTGTTGTTTTGTTATGCGTGTGCCAAGTCATATGGCTAATGAATCTATTGGAAGAGTTTGATAGTAATGAGGGTGAGGCTGTTACACTCTTGGTTGATAGTATTTCAGTCATAAATCTTGCTAAGAACTCAATTGCCTATGGGAAGAGCAAGCACATTGAGATGAAGTTTCAACACTTGAGGAAGCTTATTAGTGAAGGCAAGTTAAGATTGAGATATTGTAGAAGTGAAGACAAAGTTGCTGATTTGTTGACTAAGGGAGTCATAAATGATGTATTCGAGAGGTTGAAGATCAGCATAGGCATGGAGAACTTGGAGCACTTGAATTAAGGTGGTTTGTTAAATAAAAATTTAATAATTCAATTGCTGTAATCGGTTAACACGGGGGGTGTAACTATTTACAGCTGGAGAATAATCACTTCTGGAGACCTGAAAAAGTTGTTTTGAGTTGTGGTAATCAGTTACACAAACACATTAACCAATTACAATTGTTTTGTATAGTTTTCTATTGTTCAGTAGTAACCGATTAACATGTTGTGATGTGCTAATCGATTACGTGCATGGATTTTGACCTTTTTCTTTTGTTATTTAAGATTTTATTTTAGGTCTCAATTGCTGCATAACTTATATAAATGTTTTGGAGACATTTCAAAACTAATGCAATAATGGAATTATATGTTCCAACAATTTTTTATATTATTATTGTAGATATTTTTAAAAATAAGTTATCAATAGTAAAAGAAATAATTTCACGTGCAATAATGCGTTCCTCCTTCTCAAGAAAGGATGTCATTTCTCATTTAATTCTCACATTGTATTCACAAGAAAATGTGCTTATTATAGAGGAACCACCTTAGCCATTGAAGATGATACGTTTGCAGTTTGTCAAATAAGGGAAAGAGTGTCTTGTCTATACTATTTCTTGACCCATTTGTGACACCAAAAATTTTCTTTGCATTTATTAGCCAATTTTCTTTTTTGGGTTCCATTGGGAACACCAACACTGATCGGTGCATAAAACAAACAAAATTTGATCAAGATGAGTCATTAGATGAAAAATTGTGCAACCATGCATGTGAGTAGAAATGAAAGTTTCAACTAACTTATTGGTGTTTAGTAGAGTTGGTCATGAGTTGATTAGGACTTGAATAAATTAAAAAGGTTAAATCCAAGTCATAGAAGCTAAAGCTGGTTGGGATTGATTGGGTGAAATTTCCCCTAGATAAAGCAAAAGCCAAAAGCTACTATATATTGCACTAACGTGACATCCTAAACCAACAATATGATGAGAATTGTTTGTTGTTTATGTTTTGTGATATTTGACTGCAATATCATGACAATATTAATGTAATTTGTAAATGCTTTGTGATATTTGACTGCAATATCATGACAATATTAATGTAAAATATTATGATGTATGCCTTAGAACTTGCTGTTTTATATATTTTGATAAACATTATGAAACACATTACCCCATTGTTGATAAGGTATGAATGGGCCGGACCCATACTTAGGATAAGTGAATTCCACCTAAAAATTTGGAAATTTCTTTATTGACCCCTTAATCTTTTTAGGGGTCTTCGGAGAAATTTCAGTTTTACCCCCTCAATTTAGAGATGCATCTCCGAATGTACTGTCTTTCGAATTCACCCATTGATGGGTTTCGGAAGTACATATCCGAAATGATGATTTTCAGAAACAAAACCTAAATCTAGAAAAGCTTAACATAAATGGTCCAAATTACATAAATATTGAAACATAAATTTAACATTACATATTGTTATAAACGGGTAGCTGAGGACGTTGTAACATTTTAATGACATCTTCTTCAAATCTCTGAATCTTTGCATCGACTTCAAGTGGACCCTTAGTGGAGTATCGACGAAAAGTACTCCACAAAACCTTTAAATCGTCATCAGTCTTCAGTGTAAACTGGGTGAATTGCACCTTTCCTTCAGTGTCAAGTGATGGAGAATGATACTAGAGTTTGACTACCTTCATATTTTCTGGATATTGCAGGAGAAATTTGAGTATGGTAATCAGCTCGGCGAGAGGCGTGTCCTCGGAGAACCTAAATTGAAGTGGTGATTTCGCACTATTGAAGTAAACAAAAGCAATGTGAGAATATGTTTGGGTCATCTCTGATTTTTGGTGTGTGATGAAGAAATCGTTTGCAGACCCTATTTATAGAAGATTTGGAGCAATTTGGACCAAAGAATTCTTATTCTGTGTCAGGGCATGTTTCGGAAATACACTTTTGAATTCACCCTTTATTTTTTTACGAAAATAAGTGTTTTCGGAAATGCATATCCGAAATATTCCCTGAAGATTTTTTTAAAACAATTCAGATATGCATTTCCAAATTATGCAGAAGCAGAAACAAAATTTGTTTATGCAGAATTAGTACCACGGAAACATAAAAACAACTAAGTCGGTAAAAGTAAATAACGGTAAAATGTTGAATAAATATATTATATATGTATTAAATCATATAGGGTTTACATTGTGCACAACAATACATACAAAAATGGTTCGATTACATTCTAAAATGCACCGAAGGAATATTCACTACTTAAATCTAATACTAGTTCTTTCTTCAACTTCTTCCTATTTGATTCTCTCTCAAGCTCCGACAATTTGGTGAACCATGTCATTTTCCGACTCTTTTGTGAAATATGTCGTCCACTCCACTGATGTAGCCGAAATAGGACACCCCAGTTTCAAATAAACCTGAACAAAATGGAGCGATATAATATATCCAATACAAATGATGTGGCCGGAGGGGTCTTGAGATGGGCGACTCCGAAGTGGTCAAAATGTCTCTGAAAAATGATATCTCGTCAAATTGATACACACTCTATCATGCACTTGCTATAAGATGACTCATTTCAGGGAAGCACATCCACTTTTCAATTGGTGTGGAACCGGTAACACATGAAACAAGAGCATTGTGAATTTTATCAAATCCTTCCTTATTCTCATATAGTCGTGTGTAAGCTTCCCTATGCACCATCAACTCCGAAATAAGTGGTTGTCGCACAATAATGTGGTTCTTCTCTTCTTTACCAAGTAAACTAGATACGACCCGAAACCCGCTGTCATTAGAGCTGTCAAATAAGCCCTATATTTGAAAGCCCCACTTTTTTAGTCCCATCAAAGCCCTATTATATTAAGCCCTTATTATTGGAAATTAATTTTAGACCCTAAAATGTTAGGCCCTTTACATAATGCTTTTTTTTTTGGCCCCATTGAGAGGGCCCTATTTTATTCTAAAAACTTGCACTAAGATTCTATCTTTAGAAAGAATTGTTATTTACATATACAAATTGAATCCAAATAATACATAAATTCAATTGTTTGTGTGTGTGTGTAAAATTTGATACCATATTGCATCCTGCAAATTATATTGTCAAAACCTGTTAATTAAATTTTCTCCAAAACAAAATTAGGTATGAACAATCAATTTTCTATTTTTAAAAATAGTTTCATAAATTAATTTTCAAAAACTGTTTTAAAAAAATAAAATAAAATAAAATCTGTTTGATAGTTTCATATATATATATATATATATATATATATATATATATATATATATATATATATATATATATATATATATTTGGCTCTTTAGAAAGAAAATGAAAACTTGAGTGTAAGAAAATAATTTATTAGTTATAATTTAGTATAAAACATGTAGAAATTATAACTGTATTATAGAAAAAATACTGCACCTTAATTATTAATCAATTAAAATTAGAAATAAAAAATTACCAAAATGACATTAATGAAAATAGAGTGTTTTCAGCATGTTTCCATTTTTAAGATTTTTTTCAAACAAAAATCTGAAACTGAAAACAAGTTTTACAAGTTTTCTATTTTTTAGTTTTTAAAACTAGAAAACAAAATTATTTTTTATTTTTTCGATTTTTTTAATTTTATTTTTCATAACTATGTTTTTTTAATTTTATTTGGGCCTTAAGGCCCCTTTTGAATTTTAGGGCCTTATAACTTTAGGCCCTATGTATTTGAGGGCTTACTATTGTTAAACTTTTTTAGGCCCTCTTAATAATGGGGCTGGGCCCAAATTAATTGGCCCCTTAGATTGACACCTCTAGCTGTCATACTCCAAAATTTGCCCACACTTTTAAAAGAAAAATGCGAAATTATTTTCAAAATTGGATTTTTATAAAATCTTGGATTCATTTACATTGACATCTTGAATTTTATAAATATTCAATTGGCTTTAAATAAATAAGTTTCAATACACTTTCAATTGGCTTTTTATTTCAAATAAATAACTTAACACAATTGGTTAGACCATCTCCAATGGTAGTTTCTTCTATTGAGTTCTCCACATGTACCATTAATTTAATAATTAAATATTTAAAAAATTTGCCATGTCATAATAGAGTTGCATTGCAATGCAACAACTAAAAGATGGTAGTACCCAATCAAATCAAGTTATGAGGTAAAGTTGTGGGACCCATATCAAATTTTTATTAAAGTTAAAATTAAATAAATTCTTTTAATATGATGTGGCTTACTGGGTCCCATAAAGAACTCAAATGTAAGTTGCACCATTGGAGATGCTCTTAGGAAGTAAGGTTTGGAAACAAAGGGTCACGGGCCTCCTTCCCTCACTTCTCTCTGCATCGATAATGTCAAGCGATAACTTATCCTTGGCACAATTTTTGCTTTCTCTCAATTTTTGTGTATTGTTTAGAGGCTATGAAGTGTATGAAATTTTACCCTAAATTTTGAAACTGTTTCAGGTGCTGTTATTACAATTCCCATCTTCACTTGCCATTCCCGGATCGGACTAAGAACTCGGATCCCCAATTGTGTTCCAGTTCAGAACCACACCATCGGAGCAGCAATACCGTCCATAGCCGCTCGCAGCTCCACCCACACAACGCGTCAACAACAACCTCACCGCAGCACCACCGTGCGTCCTCCACGTACACAGCCGAGTCGAAAGAATTATGCGCCCCCCTCAGATCAGAACCAAGCTGCCGTTGCTAGCAAACGGACCGACCATCTCCGACGCAAAGAATCAGCAGCGATTCCAACAACAAATCGTCATCATCGCGGACCGCAGCAGTTCGGTACCTTCGTCACCGAGATCGCAACATTTCCACTCAATCGGTATCCCTTTCTCTTACTAATTTACTTTATTTGTGGTTGGTTTATATTGCTTGCACTTTTGTTTGAAGCGAGATATCAAGAGAGTTTGAGAAGGACCGTAAGAGAAAAATTGTGAGAAGAAAGCTTTGATTAAAAGAGATGTTTTTTTTTAGTTGTGAGGAAGAGATACAGTAGTTCCATTTTTGTTTTCCTCAGATCTGGAAAATAACGTGTGTCTCATAATATGAGAGTTTATCACAATTTAATTTCCTTTTTCCTTCCTATAGTGCCAAGTGTCTAGCTATGATTGGCCCACGAAAATTGAAAGAGTTAAAACTCAATACCCAAAGTTGGAACGTAAAAGAGGCGCCCCTATTTGATGTTTTCCTTAGTTGTTTTTATTATTATAAGTTCAATTTTAATTAGGGTTTTAGAGGTAAGTGGGCCTTGGTCCAAATTGAAACCAAATCTTTGTACATTTTTTCTAATTACATTCATTTTTTTATTTACTTAATTAGCTTAGTTACTTAGTTAGGCTGATTACATTTAATTACTACAGTAACTTAATTTAGTTTTTTTTTTGGTTAGTTTTAAGACATAAGAGTAATTAACTTATACATAAATCATTAATCAAAAAGACAAAAATATGTATTTATATTTCGTTTAATTTTCCATGTAGGATTTTATTATCTAAAATACAAATTTTGTTTTTGTTAATTAATGCTAATTTTCTTGTAGAATTTATATGTCTTCTTTTGAATAATTCTTGATCTACATGTGTTCATATTTTGTTATTCTAAAGCATTATTCTACACTTTGTGTTTTCCATTTTTTTGTTTTTTTACGAGGTACAATCATGAGCCTTTGGACCATTTTGAACATTTGCAAGATACTAATTCTTGTCCATCCGATCATTTTATTTCTCCTGTAATTTTTAATTGGGTTTGTAATAATTTTCCTATCCCCACTTGGCAAATTGTAATCCCCTCCCCGAAGCCGTGTAATAGCTAGGTTTATTTCCTGCACTTTAATTTTCTGTAAATTATTAACTGTTAGTAATTAGGCGTGTATGGAAAGACTAAAAGTGAATCGTAGCTAGATAAAAATACTCGAATCTAACTCACTTGCACACACTCACCCCTAAGGTACGCCCCTCTTGGTTGCCTTACGAATAAATGTCGTGTCCCTCGAATATAGAGGTATCTAAAGCGAACGTCCCTCGATAAACAAAAAAAAAAATCATCAAAGATCATAGTCCATCGAATTGCTGCCTACAAAAATATGATCTTATCCCTCGAGTGGTTTCCTAACGAAAAATGATTTGTCCCTTCGATATCGCTAAAGATACCTCTATCAAGTTGCCTTCAAAACGAACTTCGATGACCCTTCGATGTCCCACACACGTCCAATAGATAGGACTACCTACCCACAAATGGTATGGTTAACCTTATCCTTTCGAAAAGCATAAAAGTATAGGAGAGACTAGGCGTAGGGTAAATAGCCTCAGTTTGCTTGCTCAAAATATTTCTCTCACAACTTACTTTTTTTCAAAACAAATTTCAAACACTTCGCATACATCCTTGAGGACTAATACAAGGATCATTGCGAAGTCTTGACACTTCTTTCAAAACACACACACACAATGCTTTTTCAAGCTTTTCAAACAAAACAAAACGAGATAAGCGAACTAAGAGCCCGTAGATAACTACGGATGAAAAGGGTGCTAACACCTTCCCTTTTCATAATTTACCTCTTGAACTCAAACTCTTTTTAAAGGTCTTTCCTGTACTTTTATACCTTTCCTAAAATTGGACAAAATAAAAGTCGGTGGCGACTCTTGCTCACCGCAACATTGTTTGCGAAACATTTTAAAAATAAAGTCAGTTCTCCCACCGAGTTACACCCGCAATTACCATCACCCCCACATATACGATCTTTTCAATGTGTTTGTGCATAAAAAGCAGCATCTCATCAATGTAAATAATCGGTGGTGAAATTGGTGGATTCTTAATCGGAGTTGTACGAGGTGGTTTAGAAATGCGAGCTCCCTTGAAAACACTTTTTTGGGATTTTGGGGTTGGAGATCCGGGAAATGTGAATCAACAACTTCATGGGAAGACAAAGTCTGTTTTGTTGAATTGTCATCATGTGTACTTTCCACCTTTTTAGGGGCACTTTTGATTTTATCGGTTGCGAAGGAGGTTTTAAATCAGTGGTTTCTGAATAGGTAATTTTCCTTAGCTGTTTTTTAATGTGCAATCTCACAGTGTCATCCGCTTTATAAAATCTATCCACGATCACTTCCAACTCGGTTGTGATTGTTATACTCGTGTACCGTCCTTCGTCGAACCATAGTCATCAAATCAGAGTCTTTTCCAATGAGCGTAAGCTCGTAAGTTTTCCTAATTGTACATCCACACTTCGAACTATCTGGCCCCGTTGTCTCTGAACGCTTTGCTTCATCAGAAATAAAATTCAATCTCGCTCGGGATATGTTAAGAACCAATTGTGAGTATAGAGTGTTATCTTTGAATCGGTGTTCTACCACGGCTATGCTCTAACCAAAAGTTGTTTGAATTTCATTATGTTGGTTTTGAAGTATTTGGTTCACCGTGTCCCATTCTCTACACAAATCTCCCTTGCTATCACCCAACCATTTCTTCAACGCTGCATGTGTGGGTTTGACTCTATTAGTTGTTGTGTTTCTCGATTTGGTGTCATCATGTTTTAACTTCCAAATTTTTGAAACATATTTTCCACCTCTCTTGCATATCATCGTTACAAATGCTTGCATTCTACTAGTGCCATTGTCGGACTTTCCAATCATAAGGCCAAACTCGAGTTTGTTGTGATGAAATACTAGATATTTAAAAAAAAACCATTTTTTTAAAATTGTTTGAAGAAATACCAAATATTTCCCAAATATTCGATAAAAATGCTTTGTTTTTTGGTATTTGAATAAGGAATACCAATTTTTTTAAAAAAAATATTTGGTCTGTGGGTACAAGATCTTAAAAAAAATTGATAACCGCTAAAATGTATCAGATATTTTGAAAATTTGATGTATTTCAAAATATTCGTAAATTTTTTTAAAAATTCGGTAGACAATGAAAACTTTTGAAAAATTCTTAAATGTTTGACATTCTTAACAAAACAATTAGACAGTACTATAGTTAAGTCAATAAATATTGAAATTCTGGACTCAGACACGCGATGTCTTACACGATGTCACGACATCACTATCTGAATGTTTTTAAACAAATGAACAAAGATAAACAGAAAACAACACAGGAAAATTGTTAACCCAGTTCGGTGCAAACACACCTACATCTGGGGGCTACCAAGCCAGGGAGGAAGTCCACTATAAGTAATATTAATTCAAGGTAATACAACTCAATATTACGCCTTTCACTTAATATCTACCCAATGCAACTTCAATCTAAACAGCTAGACCAGAGCTCCTACTCACTCCCCCTCAATCACAGCAGTGATGAAAAACTAACATACGAAAAGAAAAAGAAGACACTCTTCAAAAACACACCTTGATCTTGCTTAAAAGCTTTGATCAAGAACAATAGTACTCTTGCTTAAAAGCTTTGAGTACTTTTTACAACTCAAAACAGAAACTCCTAGACCAAGACAATCATCATGATGATTGTTTGGCTTACAAGAAAAACTACAACGAGAAAAACTAAATCAACAAAAAGCTCTAACAGTTTCTCGACTCAAAAACCCTGACGGCAACAGCAGCATCTGCACGGATTAAATAGCCTTCAGACAGTACAGCAACTGGGCCTTGGATCCACAAAATAGTTTTTGCCCTAATTCAAACAAATCTCCATTACACAAGGAACTCATAATAGTAATCATCCAGGACGACTTTGAAACAGATCAGAATCCATTATTACCAAATATAGCACATAAGGTCTTATCAGATCATACACCCATAAGTAATAATAGAAAATAACAAACAGCTGCGAATGTCATGACATCGGCCCTGACATCAGGTAAAGGCCTGCATACACAAGGACTTCACAACCACATAAAGCAGTCATGACATTGTTTTTGACATGATAGAACCACAATTAGTTTTACCAAAAATTACAGCCAATCAACAACATCTACAAACTCCCCCTTTGGCGAATTTTTGGCTAAAACAATAATAGATGCAACCAGATATCAGAGCATACAGCAGCCAACAACAGAAAAATAAATTCTGTAAAAAAACAGCAACTTGATTCAACTTGATTAATCCCCAAAGACCAACTACTTAATCAAATATTACAGAAACCACTTGTCATTGTCAGGGAGAACCAGAGAACATCCAAATAAAGAAAACCACAAAGAAAAACCATGTCCAAGAAGAGACCAAGGGATCACCAGAACAAACAGCCATTACAACCATTACAATCAAAGCAACAACTAACACACTAATACAAATACTACTACTCCCCCTTTTTAGCCACAAAAGGAGCCAAACAGCAGATAAAGATTTAATCTTCAGAGCCAGCAGTATCATCATCATTCTCCTCACTCATCTCTTCATCACTGGAGCTACCAGACTTATATTCATCCTCACTATCAGCATCCATATCAGCATCCATCTTCTCACCATCACCACCAGCAGCATGATCATCATCACTATCAGCAGGAATGTAACACTTACTACCAAACACATGGAAGTATTTGACAGTGGGTTTTCTTCCCTTCCAGATCTCATATAGAGTGGTAGAGGTTCCTTTTCTTAATGTAACTCTATTATGGACATAACAAGCAGTATTCATGGCTTCAGCCCAGAAGTAGATAGGAAGATTCTTAGCATGGATCATGGCTCTTGCTGATTCTTGAATAGTTCTATTCTTTCTTTCAACAACCCCATTTTGCTGTGGAGTAATAGGGGAAGAGAATTCATGATGTATTCCTTCAGAGGAGCAGAATTCAGCAAACTTTTGATTCTCAAATTCCTTTCCATGATCACTTCTAATTCTCAAAACACCATTTTCTTTTTCTCTTTGAATTCTTTGACATAGGTCCTTGAAAACATCAAACACATCTGACTTTTCTCTGATGAAGCTTACCCAAGTGTACCTGGAGTAGTCATCCACAACCACATAAGCATATTTCTTTCCTCCAAGACTTTCTATTTGCATTGGTCCCATCAAGTCCATATGTAGAAGTTCAAGAACTCTGGAAGTAGTCAAATGTTTAACCTTTGGATGTGACATCCTGGTTTGTTTTCCTACCTGACATTCACCACATATTTTTCCTTCATCAATTTGTAGCTTAGGGATTCCTCTTACAGCTTCCAGAGAAATAATTCTTTTCATACCTCTTAGATGAAGGTGACCAAGTTTTTGGTGCCACAGCTTTGCTTCTTCTTCTTTAGAACAGACAGTAGAGTAGCTGGATTCATTAGACACCCACAAGTAGCAGTTATCTTTGGATCTGACACCCCTCATAACTACTTCCTTTTCTTTATTAGTAACCACACACTCAGCTTTAGTGAAGTTGACTTGGTATCCTTGGTCACATAGTTGACTGATGCTTATGAGGTTAGCTGTCAGGCCCTTGACCAACAAAACCCCTTCTAAACTTGGCACTCCTGAACAGTCTAATTTTCCAACTCCTTTGATTTCTCCTTTAGCTCCATCACCAAAGGTTACATAACTAGTAGAATGACTTTTGATATCAACGAGCAGATTCTTGAGTCCTGTCATGTGTCTGGAACATCCACTATCAAAATACCAGTCTTCTTTGGCTGAAACTCTAAGAGATGTATGTGCTATTAAAGCCATACTTTTAGGTTTCCATTGTTGCTTCTGGATGGGCATGATCTGCTTAGGTTTGTAAGAAGGAGCTTGATCTGGGTATCCATATAGTCTGAAGCAGAAAGGCTTAATGTGTCCAAATCTTCCACAGTAATGACATCTCCATCTTTGAAACTTTCTCTTCATTTGACCTTTCTCGTGATGTTGAGTCACATGTTTTGACATCGGCTTCAACATCTCAGCTTCAGGTTTAGTTCTGCTACTATCTTGGACATCTTTCTTTGCACCAACAAATCCTATACCAGACATATCTCTTGAACTTTTTCCAACCTGCAATATCTCCTCCAACATATCCGTGCCACTGTTCAACATTTTTACTGATTTTGACATCTGATCAAGTTTGGATTGTAGCAGGATAGTTTCACCATTCAGTTCAGATATAGTTTCATTAAGCTCTTTGTTATCAGCCTCCAATTGCGCTATGTATTTCTTCTGCTTTTCACCTTGTTGACACACTTCTGCACATTTGATACACAGCTTTCTGTAGGAACCTGCCAGTTCTTCAAAGGTTAGCTCGTCTTTCCTAGAATCTTCATTAGAATTGCAAATTCCAGTAAGGGCTGTGACATGTTTGGCTGATTCTTCTTCAAAATCACTCTCTGAATCTTCATCAGACCAGGAAACTGACAATCCTTTCTTTTGTTTCTTGAGATAGGTAGGGCATTCAGCTCTAATATGTCCATACCCTTCACATCCATGACATTGAATCCCTTTGTTGTGGTTGTACTTTTCTTCTGGTTTAACTCCTCTGCCAGAGTCATAAGATCTACTGATGTCAGATGAGATGTTCTTGACATTAGGTCTTGGCTTCTGATCCATTCTTCTTATAATTTTGTTGAATTGTTTGCCAAGCATAGCTATAGATTCAGATAGATTCTCTTCTCTACTTTCCTCAACTTCCTCTTGAGAGTTGGACACAAAGGCTATGCTCTTGTTCTTCTTTTCAGAATTTTCACTGATTCCCATCTCAAAGGTTTGAAGAGATCCAATTAACTCTTCTACCTTCATTTTGCTGATGTCCTGTGCCTCTTCTATAGCTGTAACTTTCATATCAAATCTCTTAGGTAGGGATCTAAGAATTTTCCTTACCAGCTTTTCATCAGACATTTTTTCTCCCAAAGCTCCTGAGGTATTAGCAATATCGAGTAAATTCATATGAAAATCCTTAATACTTTCATCATCCCTCATCCTTAGATTCTCAAATTTTGTAGTTAGCAGTTGAAGTCTTGACATCTTCACTTTGGAGGTGCCCTCATGAGTAGTCTTTAGGATATCCCAGACATCTTTGGCTAGTTCACACTGGTGCACCAGTCTGAATATATTTTTGTCAATTCCATTGAATAAAGCATTTAGAGCTTTAGAGTTGCCAAGCGCCAATGCCTCTTCATCTTTGTCCCACTCTTCCTCTGGTTTAAGAGTTTTGTTGCCATCTTTATCAGTAATAACAGGATGTTCCCATCCTTTGTTCACAGCTCTCCATGCTTTGCTATTCACAGATTTCAGAAAAGCCACCATGAGAGGTTTCCAATAATCATAATTAGAGCCATCCAGAATGGGTGGTCTCATTATAAATCCACCACCTTCTTTGTCCATCGAACCAGAAAATACTTTCCCTAGATCTCACCCAGTAAAAACAGGCAGGGTGCCTGCTCTGATGCCAATTGAAATTCTGGACTCAGACACGCGATGTCTTACACGATGTCACGACATCACTATCTGAATGTTTTTAAACAAATGAACAAAGATAAACAGAAAACAACACAGGAAAATTGTTAACCCAGTTCGGTGCAAACACACCTACATCTGGGGGCTACCAAGCCAGGGAGGAAGTCCACTATAAGTAATATTAATTCAAGGTAATACAACTCAATATTACGCCTTTCACTTAATATCTACCCAATGCAACTTCAATCTAAACAGCTAGACCAGAGCTCCTACTCACTCCCCCTCAATCACAGCAGTGATGAAAAACTAACATACGAAAAGAAAAAGAAGACACTCTTCAAAAACACACCTTGATCTTGCTTAAAAGCTTTGATCAAGAACAATAGTACTCTTGCTTAAAAGCTTTGAGTACTTTTTACAACTCAAAACAAAAACTCCTAGACCAAGACAATCATCATGATGATTGTTTGGCTTACAAGAAAAACTACAACGAGAAAAACTAAATCAACAAAAAGCTCTAACAGTTTCTCGACTCAAAAACCCTGACGGCAACAGCAGCATCTGCACGGATTAAATAGCCTTCAGACAGTACATCAACTGGGCCTTGGATCCACAAAATAGTTTTTGCCCTAATTCAAACAAATCTCCATTACACAAGGAACTCATAATAGTAATCATCCAGGACGACTTTGAAACAGATCAGAATCCATTATTACCAAATATAGCACATAAGGTCTTATCAGATCATACACCCATAAGTAATAATAGAAAATAACAAACAGCTGCGAATGTCATGACATCGGCCCTGACATCAGGTAAAGGCCTGCATACACAAGGACTTCACAACCACATAAAGCAGTCATGACATTGTTTTTGACATGATAGAACCACAATTAGTTTTACCAAAAATTACAGCCAATCAACAACATCTACAAATATATACAAATATATTACGATAGCAATACAAAACAAATTATGTTAACTTTCTAACTTCATCTTCCCAGTACCTTATACGTCCCGCATATGCTGTTTCCATACTCTTGCACATTCATTATAGTTCTGTTTCCATTGATCAGTGACAGGAGACAATGGACAATCGGGTTTCAACTGAACCTGAACCTAATAATTGTTGTTAACAAAGCCAACTACAACAATCTTATGTCTACTCGCAACTGTGCATGGAGATAACTGTAACGCCTCAATTTTATTTTAATTAATTCCCGTAATTTAATTATGTGATAATTAGCAATTGTGTGATATTATTTGGTGTTTTGATATATTTGAGCTACCTTTAAGTGGGATGGGATAGTGGCGTTAAGCATAAAAAACCTTAATAAAAAATCTCATTTCAATATCTCAAACTTTCTAGTAAGCATCAATTTATTTATTTTTAATAGTATATATTAAATAAATTAAGTTTATTAGTATTTTCAGTAGGAACACCAATTGGTATATCAAATTAAGTTGCATTAAGAAAATGAAATAAGCATGGGCGGTCCTGTTGAATATAGGCCAAACTTCTCTTGTATGACACAAGAAAACCAAATATTCTCTGCACGCCATAGAAAATTATTCCATTTACATTTTGTACATGCAAATATAATCAAATAGTTTTTTTTTTTTTTTTTTTTGTCTACAAAATAGACCAAACCATTTTGTCAAGAGCATTTGAATTGAATGTTTTGGAATATAGTTGGTGTAGTTGTTTGTTATTGTCAAATTGAACTAAATGTTATCATATTAATTATATTAATTAGATATATAATTCAATATTATAAATATTATCAATAGATGCTGCTGGTTGCATTGACCAGCAGTGAGCACTATGTCCAGAAAAAATTGCAAAATGCTATATAATATATAGTTACATATTACTAACACACTTTATAATATTATAGAAAAACTTCAATCATTCTTTATAAATTTCTTAAAATATATGCTATAATGATCTCAATTCACAAAAAGAAATACTTCACTCTTTCTATGTTAAAATATCAACAAAATAAGTAGAGAGAAATGCTAGTGAAAAATTTCAATTTACGATCGAAAGAATTGTATATTTTAATAGAAGAGAAAATGTGGATGTAATTCAAGTATCCCTCTATAAGAGAAGTGTAATTTACTCAAATTTATTTTGTGAAGTAAATCATTTTTAAATCAATGTTTTATGTTTTTTTTTTCCTTATACAAACTACTCATGAGTTACACCGAATACTTATTTACTTACAAGTTGCATTAGTTCCATTATTTTGGGCAAAAAGGAATAGTTTTCATTCTATATAATGTAATTTCGAGTATATTAAAAGAATAGAAGCATAATTTGGAGTATCATATCCGCTAAGGCTTGAGAATTTTACTGTTGTACCAAGTGATAGACATTGTTCAGTAGGTTGGGAGCTCTTTGCATGCCTAGTGTAGCTTGTCTTTGTTGGATATTCAAGAGCATCTTTTGTCCAAGTATTAGTAATTGTGACATAGGTTGCTGCAAATGTTGGCATTGACAAAGTTGTTGCATAGGTTGGAAAAACTCAAGGGTCTAGAACGTTCCCGATTAACTCTTGGAGGAACAAGATCGTGTTACGTAGGAATGGTATGAGAGGTCACTATAACCGGATCATCCTCTACTCGAGGAGGTGGTGGAGCCTTGCTAGCTTCAGCGGCCGTAGCAGCTGTGTGATGTTGAGTGATATATATATATATATATATATATATATATATATATATATATATATATATATATATATATATATATATATATATATATATATATATATATATTAATCTTCAAGGCCACCATAGCTTTGTGATCCGTTCGAGAAAGAGATCAGTGTCTCGTGATAAGAAGATTGGTCATTTGTACTTTAGCGAAGAGATTTTGGTTTTTATGGAAAAGTGGCAAGAATCATTAATCGATTCCCACAGAAAATGTCATTGTTTCGCTCAAGAAACTAGAGATAAGTGATGAACTGGTGGAATAAAGCTCAGACACGTTTGATTAGACTTCTGATGCAATGGAGAATGATTGGTTAAACCCGCAAGATTAGTACCCCAACTTACAACTCAATACCTAAGTGAAAAATAGTTTGAAAGCGATAAGATGAATTGAATACTTGAAATAGACAGTGTATTCAGATTTCCATTCTTTGTGTAATTTTTTATAGCTTAAAAACCGCAAACCGATCCAAAAAAATCGAAAACCGCAAAAAACCGAAGTTTATTGGATGTGTTTGGATGCCATTTTGTGAAAACCGCACGGTTCGGATTGAATTTCGGATTGAATTTTCAAAATCGATACAAACTAAACCGAACCACATGTATATGTATTTTGTACTTATTTATTTTTTATTAGTATGATATATTACATAAATTTATTATTATATGATAATTAATTTTTTTTTATCTTATCTATTAGTTTAGTTTAATCTATTTATTTTTATTATTTCATTTGTTTCAACTATAATCGATCATTTTTATTTTATAATATTAACTTTTAATATACTATATGATATATACTATATCAAATCTATGATTTATTAGTATTTTTATAATATAATAAAAAATATAATTTGTAATTTGGATATCCAAAAATCGATCCAAATTAAACCGTATTAAATTGGATTGGATCGGATCGGATTGGATTTTTTTAACATATCATCCAAAACCGAACCAAACCGCAAGTAAATTTATTTTTAGTTCGGATGAGTTTTTATCTTAAAACCGATCTAAACCGAACCGCGAACACCCCTAGTTAAAACAACTTCTTATAAAATAGAGAGAGAATTTTATTGTATATCTTAAAATTAATTTTTTAATAAAAAACAAAGATAAGAATATATTCTGTAACTTCTATATTTCTTAAAATAACACGAGCAAAAGGAAAAGTAGTAGCTTCTATTCTTTGAGCAGACGGAACAGATGATCAGTTGGAAACCATCAGTCAAGGCTGGCAGCTACTACAAAGAAGTTCATTTGCTTTTGCTTTCCCAAAACGCGCTTTTTTTTATTCCGCACCAGTCACCACCCCACAAACATCTATTTATACAATCTTGTATCCCTTATTCCCCTCATCAACTTAATCACACACACTTTTTCACTTTACAAAAAAAATCTATAGCAACTTCATCATAACACAATGAGTCACAACATCAATCAACAACAACAATCTCCAGGTATGTTTTATTCTATGTTTTATATTATATATATTCACCCTATAATAATTTAATGTTTAGTAGTAATAATTTTTATTTAATTAATCTAACTATTAATTATTATTGTTAATTTTCACCAGTGATTGCATATCCAGCAATGGTTGAGAACAAGAACCAAGTTGCTCCACCACCACCAATGGGTTATCCCACAAAAGATGAACCTCAACAAACTATTCCAGTCAAAACAACTAGTAGGGGTGATGGTTTTTGGGAAGGATGGTAAGTTTAATATTTATCTATGTGTTTATCTTATTTTAATTCATACTTAATTTTTTATTTTAAATATATATCTGAAATTTTCTTTTGAATTTTTTGTTTTCAGTTGTGCTGGATTATGTTGCTGTTGTGCCCTGGATTGTTGCCTCTGATTGATTATCATACAATTTGGATTTATAGATATTTGCTAGTCCTCATTGTTTTTCACTATTATATTTTTCCTGCTTTCCTTCTATTAATTTTGTACCTTTACCTAATAAGAATCTTTGTTTCCTATGGAATAGTAAAGACTCATTACCTATTTGTACTAATTATGGATATTTAATTTTCTTGAGTTGCAATCAATAACCTTATGTAATGTTTATTTTTAATGTATTTCATAAAAATGAAAACATAAAAACTTAAAATAATTTATGTTCTCTATTGAGTGATTGGGGTGTTGAATAAGGATTTTAAAGATAGTTTTTCGTTTTTAAAAATAATTTATGAAATTTAAAATACTAGCCAAGATTTTATCAATTTTAAAATTATAGAATTTAAAATGGTTTTATAAATTTATGAGATTTTAAATGAGTCAAATTTTGTAAAACAATCAAATAATACAATATTTTTAACATTATATCTTTAGCACATCTCTTTTTTTATTTTTTTATTTTTATGTTACAACATACAAAATCTACAGAGAGAGATGAAATTGGCATTAACAACATGGAGCATGGAGCATTGAACTCTTTATATACAACAAGTTACAAATAATTGGAAAAATTAAAACACAAGACTGAAAGTTACCGTGGTAACCAGTTACCGCATATAGGGTAACCGGTTACACCATAACCAAATTATCCTTTGTGGCCTCTTTTCAATAGGGTAACCGGTTAACCCATATTTGGTAACCGATTACACCAACTAAAATGCCAAACCTCAGTTTTTCAACACAATACCTCATTTAAGTTGGTCCAAGTCCAACATGCTCCAGCTCATCTTCAACCTACCTCATTTGTTACCCTCTCGGTCAACAAATCCGCCACTTGGTCCTTGCTTCGACAATTCTCAATCGTAACTTTCCTTCACTCACTAGCTTCCTCAAGTAATGAAACAACATCTCTATGTGTTTTCTCCTTCCGTGTGCAATCGGATTCTTTGCAAGGTTAATTGCGAAAACATTATCAACAAGAAGTGTAATAGCCTCACCCTCATTGCTACCCAATTCCTTCAATTGGTTCATGAGCCACATGGCTTGACATGCACACAACGAAGTCGCAATGTACTCTGCCTCACAAGACGAGAGTGCTACCACTGGTTCCTTTTTCGAACACCAAGATATTGGTGTCTTACCAAACATAAAGATGTATCCAACCGTTGACTTTCTATCATCCTTATCACCACGCAATTTGAATCGGTGAAACCAAGTAAATCGCATTTTTGGCCCGTATCCGATTCCAGAAAAAGAATTCCACAACTAAGAGTTCCTTTGACATATCTAACAATTCTATTGACCACTCCCAAGTGAGACACCTTCAACCTCTGCATGAACCTACTAGCAATACCGATACTAAATACCAAGTCCGGTCGCGTATGGCACAAATACCGCAATGATCAAATCAATCTCCTATATTGAGTTGGATCCACATCTTGCTCATCATCACTCTTGTACAGCTGCAACCTTGCCTCACATGGTGTAATGGTCGCATTGCAATGCTCCATTTCACACATCTTCAAGATTTCAAGTGCATATCTCCTTTGGTGCATGAGCAGTCCCGTTTTTTACTTTTGGAACTTTATGCCAAGGAAATATGTTATGATCCCAAGGTCCGTCATCTCGAACTCATTCATAAGTTTACTATTGAACCTTGAGATATTCTTCTCACAACTTCCGGTAATCAAAAGATCATCTACATACAAGCAAAGGATGATCACACCATTATTTGCATCCGATCTCACATAAATACCACGTTCAGACACACACACCGCTTGAAACCAATATCAATAAGAAAGCCATCAATGGCAAGCTCTTGGAGCTTGTATCAAACCATACAATGCTTTATGAAATTCGTAGTACCTCATCTCTTGATTCTTCACTACGAATCCGGGGGGGGCTGCTCTACATAAACCTCTTTATCAAGCGGACCGTTCAAAAACGCATATTTGACGTCCATTTGATAAATCCCCGATTGTTATTTCTAGCAATATCAACAACTAATCGGATGGTATCAATCCTATCCGTAGGTGCAAACACTTCCTCAAAGTCTATACCTTTAAGTTGCAAAAATCCCTTCGCTATCAATCGAGCCTTATACTTGATTATCTTGCCTTTGGGATTTGCCTTCACTTTATAGACCCAATGCACACCAATTGGCTTATTTCCAAGAAGTAGATCAACTAAATCTCACGTGCCATTTTTTTCAATAGATTCTAGCTCCTCCTTCATTGCATAAATCCACTTTGGATCGCTTAGAGCCTCCTTCGTATTCACCGGTTTAGATTCAGCCATAAGCGCAAAGTGAACGAAATCTCCCTCATTATTGATTTTATTATCTTGGAATCTCTCGCATTCTTGGAGTCTTAAAGGAAACAACCTATTCCTTGCTGATCTTCTAAGATTTTATTCATTTCAGACCCCATTCTGTGGCTGCACGGCGGTTTGGGAACTGACAGGACCATCAAAATAATGCTGCTGGAGGTTCTGTTCGGCTGGTAACTGATTACGCAAGAGCGAACTGGCTGGGTGTACCCCGTTACACCCTATTCTACAGACCTAGAAAACCGTTTCTTCTACTGGTAACCAGTTACATCATATTACACTGCCTGATGGTAACTAGTTACACTGGGACTGACAACACCAATTTCTTCAAAAATAACGTCCCGACTTATCGCAATCCTCCGATTACTTGCGTCAATCGGTTTGTATCCACCTGTTGAATGATATCTAACAAAAATCATCTCCTCTTCCTTGTCATCCAACTTCTTTCTAAGTTGATGTGACACATGTCGATACGCTACTGAACCAAAAACTCTCAAATGTCTTAGATTCAGTTTGAATCTGAACCATATATCTTCCTGTGTAAGCTTCTCAAGCTTCTTGGTAGGACATCTATTTAACAAATAGGTGGGTGTACTTCTCCCCATAGCTCATTCGGCAAATTTTTACCACTCAACATGCTTTGAACCATGTTTATAATCGAGCGATTTTTCCTCTCAGCAATACCATTTTGCTGTGGCGTATAGGGTGGCACAATTTCACGCATTATACCCTCATCATCACAATATTTCCCAAACACATTAGAGGTATACTCACCTCCACCATCCGTTTTAAGAATCTTCATCTTGTGATCGCAATGCTTGTCCACCATGGACTTAAACTTCTTGAACACATCAAACACCTCATCCTTCCTCTTTATAGGGTAAGTCCATAGCTTTCTACTATAATCAAAGATAAACGTGACAAAATAGATATTGCCACCAAATGTGTCAACTTGCATCAGTCCACAAACATCGGAATACCCCACCTCAAGGTGAGTTTTGGTCCTATGACTCGCATCCTTGCTAAAAATCCCCTTGTGTTGCTTTTCCTTCACATATTCTTTACACAACTCAGCTGGAAAGTTAATATGTGGCAGCTCGGTAACCATATCATTTTGTTGCAACGCTTTAAGATCACAAAAATTCAAATGCCCAAGACGGTAGTGCCATTACCACTCCTCTTGACTTGCCATTGTAGCTAAGAACCTATGCTCCAACACTTTCAACCCCACTTTGAAATTCCTATTGGCAGCCATAGGAGCCTTAAGAATCAACACTCATCTAGCATCCATAACACGCAAAAAAAATTCTTCCAAGCGTATTTTGTAACCCCTCTCAAGAAATTGGCCAATAATCAAGAGGTTACACTTAATACCCGGAATATACAACACATCTTTGATCATATAATGTCCACCATTCTTCTTCTCGAACAAGACATCGCTAACACCTTCGGCCGCAAGAGTGGAATCATCCACGAATTTAACTTTACTTTTTGCGAATTGATTGATTTGCACAAACCAATTCTTTCTACCCGTCATATTCGATGAACAACCGGAGTCCAAGTTCCTTTCACCGCTGATTTGAAATCCATCTCGTACCGAGATCATTACGTTTTGTTCCGAATGTGTTTCATCCCCGTTTTTTAAACTGTTGCAGTTGTTGTCCTGCAACTTGCAATTGTTGTCCAGCAAGTCCTTACTGCCATGAAAATCCTCGGTAATCATTACTAAGAGCGTATTTTCATCATCTACCTCTTGTCTAACAACCTTAGCTTCATCCCTTTGGGAATCCCTCTGTTTTGCACCACATTCTTTTGAGCAATGTCTAATTTTTTTACATTTCCAACACTAAACTTTACTTTTATCCCTTGGTTTTCTGCCTCTCATGTTGCCTCGATCACCATATCTATTGGAGTTGCTGCTCTCACCTTTTTTCCCTATCGAAACCTTCAAATTTTATGGATCTCCTTCGCCCAAATTCTGAGAATTTTGCTTCCCTTTCGAAACCCATTTTCCTTTCAATCTTTTACTCTTCTCGTTGAAATGAGCTTGCAAAGCTTTCCGCCTTTTCCTTATTGTTTCCTCTCTCGTCCATTCTTTGTTCATGCGCCTCGAGTGAACTCTGAGTCTCATCCTTGCTAATCATCGCAAGATCCTTCAATTCTTCTATATCCACTACAATATTGTCGAATCTTGACGTTAAAGAACGCAAAATCTTCGACACAACATTCTGCTATAAAATTGTTTCTCCTCCTGCCTTAGTTTGATTCATAAAACACATAATACGCGACACATAATCATTGATCGTTTCCTTCTCTTCCATTTGTGTTAGCTCGAATTTCCTTTTGTGAGTTTGTAACCTCACCACCTTAGCCTTAACAGCCCTAACATAAGCTTTCTCCAAAATCTCTCAAGCTTGCTTTGCTGAGTTGCATTCTTCGACCTTTTCGAAGTTATCTCTATCAACACAAGAATGAATCAAAAAGAGTGCCTTGTAATCTTTCTTCCTTTCTTCCTTGAATGTAGCCTGATGTGGAGTTGTAGCTTCAGCCCCAAGTGGTGTAACTCTATTGTTGACGATCTCGAGAACTTTTTGATACCGAAACAAAACTTTCATTTGTTTGGACCACTTGTTATAATTATTCGAATCAAGAATCGGTAGGTTGGTGGGAATTCGATCGTGGAAATTCTTTCGCATATGTCCAATAGGGTAACCGGTTCCCCCATATCCGGTAACCGGTTACACCAATTGAAATGTCAAAAATTAGTTTTTCAACATTTTATTTGTTAAAATTTAAATTATTTTAACAAAATTCATATTTAAAATTATATCATATCTTATTATTATGTCAATATAAATATTAGAAATATCAGTAATGGATGAAGATATTATCAAATCATTTTGAATATTTTTAAGGAATATTACCTTTATATCCATAAATATTCATTGTTAAAATCTTGATCACATTTTTAAAAACGTACATGTTAAGACTTATGGTTGAGTATAACTCATCATATTCTTATTTGTCTTTATCACTACTAGAGGTTATAGACATTAGTGATATATTTTCCCCTTCGTTATCCTTTTCTTCTTCGAAGTCATCCTATGTTTTCATGAGACCCTTTTTCTTTCTTCTTTTGGGTTTTCACTTTTGGGTTTCTCCTTTTGAAGTTTTGGACAATCATTATTGAAGTGTCTAGACTTGCTTCAACCATAGAAGACATTAAAGTCATCTTTGTTTCAACCATAGCATTTCCCTTTGGGGAACTATTTCCTTATCTACAGGTGTTGGATCCTTTTGGTGAGAAACTGTAGCTCCTCATAATTTGGTCCTTCCACATTTTCATTATCTGAGGTATCATCAATTAACACCACTTTATCATTTTTGAGTTCTTTGTCTTTGACGAATTTATCCTTTGACTTTAGGGAAATTAATTTGATCTTCTTGAAAGGTTCACATGCATCTAGCTCGAGCTCATGACTCTTCAGAGAGCTTGTGAGTTGTTCTAGTGCCAACTTATTGATATAGTTGGCCTATTGATTAGAAATGACATTAGGTCTCTATATGGTAGGCAAACTTCTGATAATCTACTTTACATGATCTACACTAGTGCAACTCTTATCTAACACCAGGGGCCTAAAAATTAGAGTTTGAAACCTTGAGAACATGGTTTCATTGTCTTCATCATCCTTCATCTTGAATTAATCGCATTGTTGAATCGAAATCCTAGCTTTAGTTTATTTGATTTGTTGGTCTCTTTTGTAACACCCCTCTAATAACCCGCGGCAATTAAACAAATATTAATCAGAGTAACATGTAAAGAGGTGCCACAATTCATAAATAAAGAAAACACACGTTCGACATATGTCATGCATTCACTGAAAACATCTGAATTATAACCCATTAGATAAAAATCATGTTTACACAGCATAATTGAATCATCAAGTCAACATTACATCATTAATGTATCAGACTTCAAACAAAATAAACAAATAGAGTTATAATCGAAACTCAAAACATCGTGTTCCCAGTGTTACATCTATCAGAGCATGACACCGACACAATAACTAAACCGACTTATGAGCTAATCCTCACCAAGTCACGCCGCTATCCTCAATCTGAAAATGACAACAAGTAAGGGTGAGTCTCATCGCAGTTAACCAATGTTATTGCATCATAAATAATAACATATCATAGTTATATCATTCACCCAATCGTTTCATATTCAAACACATCATCATCACACATCCACAGACATCGAGTCATCACATAACATATATTAATCATGTTATAAAACAAACCATGCATATGTATGAAACTGACACTATGCATGTGGTACCAACATCATCAATGGGAAAACCCACCGACCGATCTATCATCATCCAGATACGGCCCTGCCAGCACAGATTCCACACAATGGAAATCTTGCCCTTCACTGCATCCCCTCATCATTAGGATACAGCCCTCGTCAAATGATTATGAATGCATGCAAACATATATACAACATACTATCATCATCATCATACTATGAGTAGCATCATCTATACTCATTCATCATCATGATTCATCATCATCATCATCATCATTAACAAGTACATTCAATATATATATATATATATATATATATATATATATATATATATATATATATATATATATATAATTGCACCATTCAACAAAATCATATAACAATAAATCATACAGATACATCAGTTCGAAAGTTACACGCCATTAAACTTTCAAAATTCACAAAACAGTAAAATCTGCCTGTCACGCTGACCATACGCGTACCATACGCGTACCAACAGGGGTCAAAATCCACACAACACACACCATACGCGTATCATACGCGTATGAACAGATCCATATTTCCATACAAAACACATGCATACGCGTACTAGCCTGCCATACGCGTACCATACGCGTATGAGCAGAAGGTGCAACCTGATGCACACTTGGGGAGCGTATCATACGCGTATCATCCCCTCCATACGCGTACCATTCATCTTCATCGCGAATCCATCTGTACAGCCTGCGATTTGAGTCTAAGAACCAGAAATTTCACATTCTAACATCACAGAATTCACCCAACAATCACAGTTTATAATTCTACAATCAATTCTACCCATCATAACCTAAATCTATCCAGTTTAAGGGATTAACAGTCACAATTTCAATCCAATATATGAACACAAACAGCAGAATATAGAATCCATTGATCCAAACAATACTCCTAATCTACATCATTACCCATAATACGATAATAGAGATTAAATGGAGAGTCCCCCCTTACCTTAGACAATTTCTTGATCTTTGGTCTCTCCCTCTTCAGTTCTCCTTCACTTCTTCGTGTTCCAACTTTTTTGTTCTTTCACGTTCTTTCTTTTCCACAATTCCTTATTATTTTATGAAAAATAATAATATTAAGATCAGTAAAAGCTTTACTATATCACACCCCTTCTTTACTATTTCCTCACAATGGCCCAATGCCATAAACCATTATTTCCATTATTTTTCACAAAATCCTTAATAATTCTAATTATTAATTCAATCTTCCAATTAAATTAATATTAAATTTATACGGGTGTTACATCTTTCATAAGTGTTGACTAGATAATCGTAAATACTCTTGACAGTAATTTGATCAGGAATTTTAAAACCTTGAAAGAGATAGTGTTCACCATGATGGTTTGTGTTTTATAACGGAGTTTATGTTTTTTTTCTTATCCTCAAGTGAGTTCTTTTTTTTCCCTATAACCAACCCTTGCTTATTTATAATTATATTAGACCATCTTCAAGTATGTCCCAAAGATATTTTTCTTGAGACATGAAGAAACTATATAACTTATCCCTCCATCAAGAAAATTGTTCAACATCTTCATTGAATAGAGCTGGCTAAAAAGCTTAATTTTCATCCTTATTTTTCTTAGAGGATCTTTTACTCTTACACAACCATGTGTTTAGATAAAAGATTTGCTCTTTGATGTCAACTAAAGGAAAGACAAGAAATGAAGGGTTTAAATTGTGTTGGTTTTAAATATTTTTTGATATTCTCAAACACATAGTAGAAATGCAGATGAGAGTAAAGAGAATAGGAAAGAAAACCACACAAAATAATTATATTGGCTCACCTTGTTAATTAGAAGCTAATTTAATCCTCTTTTTTGCTATAGAAGCGTTTGACGTTACTTCAAATATCATATTTTAGAACCTCAAGGGGTTGGCTCAGTTGGCAAATGAGCTTTCTCCAAAAAGGGACGGAACCGGCTAGTACCCGGGCTCGATTCCGGCTGGAGTAAAAAACGCCCTGGGGCCACGGTGCCGTCGCCTTCGAGCCCGGGTCCGGATTAGTCACGTGGGGCCCCTTTCCCCCGCGGATACCGGTCGGTTAACACCAAAAAAAAAAATCATATTTTAAATTCAAGTGGAGGATTATTGAAACAATTAATATATTAAAACTTTTAATGACAATGCATTAATGTTGGAATATTTTTCAAAGCAAGGATGCGTTTGACTCGTAAAATCGAAAGTAATGTACAAACAGTACAATACAAACTTTCACTACTAGAAATTTGGCCCACGGCCACGCTAAAATTGTCCACAGCTCAGAAACTGTGGCCACATATATGATTTAGCCATGATTATCAAAGCGTAGACGTATGTTATAGAAATATTGAATCCGGAGTGTAAAACTGTGGCCTGTATAACGGTAGATATTTTAAGCCGCAACTAAGAAACCGAGGCCTATAATTTTCAGTTCAAACTGTGGCCAAAACCCCAAAAAAAACCCCTCCAAAAGTTCCCTCCTTATTTTTTAGTTTCCCTCTATATCTTTTAATATTTTCTTTTCTATTTTTTTTAATTAAAAAAAAGAAAAAAAATGAAAGAACACGAACAAAAACTCCATCTCCCAAAGCCATATGAACAAAAAACACGCACACTCTGAAAACTCCATCTCCCAAAACTATTTCGCTTCGCCGCTCCACCGCTCCGCCGCTGCTGCCACCTCCATCGCTTACAGGTTAGTTTCTTCATCTTCATCTCTGCTTTCATCTCTGCTTCACCTTCATCTCACGAACCCTAACCCTCTTCATCTCACGAACCCTAACTCTCTTCATCTCACGAATCCTAACTCTCTTCATCTCACGAACCCTAACTCTCTTCATGTCACGATTCTCTGTTCGTGTTCCTCATCTTCTCTATCGTCTCCTCTGATTTTGTTTGGACCTAATATATATTTTGTTTTGCAGTTGAGGTACCAAAGCTTCTGGAGGCTTCCTCTATTCATCTGCGTTCGATTATCTGGGTACGATTCTCTTCTCTGTTCGTGTTCCTCATCTTCCCTCGTCTCCTTTGATTTTTTTGACCTAATATATATTTTGTTTTGCATGTGAGGTACCAAAGCTTCTGGAGGCTAATACGGTAGGGTTTCTTTTTGACCTAATCTATGTTTAAACAAATTCTACTACTGATGTTTGGATAGTGTGATTTGATGCATGTTTTGTTTTGACCTAATCTACTGAGGGCTTCATTTTGACCTAATCTCTGCATTGTTATATCTGTTGTTGTTATTTATGTTAGATTTTGTTATGGTGATTTGAAACTGAGAGAGGCACTGAGTTTATGTTAGATTTTGTTATGGTGATTTAGGTTAGATTTTGTTAGGGTTGAAAACTGATCTGGATTTTAGGTTGAGAAAGTATGTTAGATTCAAGTTATAACTGCTATTTCCGTTATTTGACTGTTAGTATTGTTAAATCTAAAATTGATTTTCTGTTTGGGACGAAATCAGAATGCTAGTTATGCTTAATATCATGAATTGAATTGAATTTCTTGTGATTATTAGAAGAAATTCTTGTTATTATGATATGTGTATGTGTATGATAATTTATGAATTTTACTCTGAAACTCTATTATGCTGCAATATACTATAGATTATTCATTTGAAGGAAGTTTGTAATTATGTATTTTTTGTTTGTTTGTTTAGGGGAGGAATATTCTTGAAACAGATCATCCAGAAGGTCCTTTTGGCACTAAGGTCAGTGTTCTAACTTGTTTCTGAGCTCACTTAGATTTGTGTTTGCTGCTGCTTTCCTCTGTGTTGGATTAGATCTTGCTAGAGTTGATTTTGACATGTACTTTGTAGCGGAATGATTTGTGTTTGATGACCTTTAAGTAGAAAAGTGATTTTTTGGCAAAACTAATCTTGCTAGAATGATATAACTGATTCTTGGCTTGGGATTTGGGACTAACTAGTAACTACTTTCAATCCACAATACATATATAACTTTAGGATTCAATGTTAAAACTGATTGTATGTTTTAGTGACTTGATTTGATGAACTGATGTGCCACTACTATTGTGGCTGCTGTTCATGCTACTACTTAGTAGTTTGTTTCTTAAATTTTCTTGCATCAACTTATATTGGGTCCTATTAATGTTTGTGCATCTCGTAAGGAAGTGTTGCTTATGTTGTAATTAGTTGTTGTTTTTATTTGGCGTAGAATAATTCAATTATTGAAATGTCTACTTTAAGTTTCGGTATCTGATATATATATATAGTCTGTGCTATTGTATGTACACTTCTTGCTCTTAAGTAGCCATTCAGTTTACATACTTTAAGTTTCTATCAGTATGTAAACTAAAAATCATGAAGCTGTGGAAGTTTCTTATGCATATTTAGTAAATGTAGCAGAAAGAGAAAGAAAATATTATAAAAAACATGAAATCCTCCTTCTGGTATTTGTGTGTAACTGCTACTGAAGGTTACTTAAAAGGCAGCATTTGTTTGTTTCAAACACAGGGCTATTGATTTTATAAATCTATTATGAATTTGTGTGACTCTGTTATGAATTTTATAAATCTAATTTTGTGTATTATTAAGTTGCATAGCATAGCTGCAGTGTGGTTATTGATTTCTTTTTGTTATTGATACAGCTCAATTTCCTCAAAGGAGACGAAGGAAAGCGACAACTGCATTTTATTTGTGTGTGACTCCATTTCTCTGTTTTAAGGTAACAATTTGTGTTCTTTTAGGCTTCACCATATAAATTTTAATACGTGGTAGTATATCTCATGGAATGTTTTGATTCATATGTATATGATTATATAATTTCGTTGCCGTCTAAAAATGAATTTTATAAATCAGTAATCATGTTAGTGCTTTTCTTACCTAATTAGTTGTATATTAGGTATATAATGTATATACAATAATTCTTGCAAAGATTCTGTCCCAGTAATTCCATTTATATACAATAATTCTGTCCCAGTAATTTTTTGGTTGCTCAGCACATGTTTTGGTACTGTTAGTGCATTTTTTTATATGAATTCAGTTTTGAATGTGTTATGTGTTTTGAATGTGTTATGTGTTGTGTTTCAAATATATAGATTATCAAGCGATGGACAAAGAGTGGACTAAATTACCGTGGTTTAGTCAAGAGTACATCAACGGTGTTACTCGATTTTTAGACTTTGCCTTCACTAAAGGAAGTCCTCAAGGAGGTGAACTTCTATGCCCTTGTGCTAAGTGTAAAAATATATATTGGAAAACCAGGGATATTATTAGGGATCACCTAATAGCCAAAGGTTTTCTAGACGGTTATGACGTTTGGGTGCACCATGGGGAGAAACTACAAAGGTCTATGGAAATTGGTGATGGGATGGAAGATCAAGATGGATCACATGATGACATTCCTGGCTTATTGCATGACATATATGGAGATAGGGCAGAAGCACACGGAGTTGATGAAGGTCCCAATGACGAGGCTAGAACGTTTTACAGTTTGATTAAAGAGGCGGAACAAGAACTGTACCCTGGATGCAAAGACTTCTCTTCGTTATCATTCACGATTCGACTCTACTTGTTGAAATGTCTCCACGGCTGGAGCAATACGTCATTCACTGCCCTATTAGAATTATTGAAAGAAGCAATGCCTGATTTGAACATTCCGGAATCATTTTACAAGACAAAAGCCATGATAAGTGGTTTAGGCCTTGATTATAAGAAGATAGATGCATGCCCAAATGATTGCATGCTATTTTGGAAGGAGCATGAAAAGGACAATTCTTGCACTATTTGTGAAGCTTCACGGTGGAAACAAAATGCTGCAACTGAAGGATGCGAGTCTGAGCAACCCAAAAATGACTGTAGAGTTCCTGCAAAAGTTTTGAGGCACTTTCTGTTGATTCCTAGACTACAAAGGTTGTTCATGTGTTCAAAGACAGCTGAGTCAATGAGATGGCATGAAGAAGAGCGCTCAAAGGATGGAAAATTGAGGCATCCTGCTGACGGTAAAGCGTGGAAGGACTTTGATGAGCTCCATCCAGATTTTTCTAGTGAGTCCCGCAATGTAAGACTTGGCTTAACGAGTGATGGGTTTAATCCATTTAGGACCATGAGCTTATCTCATAGTACATGGCCTGTCTTGATGATGGTATACAACACACCACCTTGGCTGTCCATGAAACCTGAATATACAATGTTGTCATTGTTGATTCCTGGACCAAAATCTCCAGGCAATGATATTGATGTTTACCTCCAACCACTGATAGAGGAGCTAAAGGAGTTATGGGAATCCGGCATAGAGACATATGATTCTTCAATGAATCAAAATTTTCAAATGCGTGCAGCTCTTCTGTGGACAATTAGTGACTACCCTGCTTATGCTATGTTGTCGGGATGGAGCACCAAAGGAAAATTGGCGTGTGCTTGTTGTAAATCTAACACCAATTCGTTATACCTCAAACACAGTCATAAGATGTGTTATATGGACCACCGTACCTTTTTACCAAGAACTCATTCTTGGAGAGACGATGTCAAATCATTTAACGGAGAAGAAGAACATAGAACTGCACCATCCATGTTAAACGGGGCTGAAATTCTTGAACTCTTAAAAGATTTCAATAATGAATTTGGGAAGAAAAAGAAGAAAGTTGATGGCCCGTGGAAGAAGAGGTCAATTTTTTTTGAGTTGCCTTACTGGGCTCAAAATACATTGCGCCATAACTTAGATGTAATGCACATTGAAAAAAACATATTTGATAGTATTGTTGGAACTCTTTTGGACATCATGGGGAAGACAAAAGATCATATTAAAGCCCGTTATGATTTGCAAGAAATGGGAATTAGAGAAAAACTTCATCCAAGGGAGATTGGTGGAGGACGTTCAGAGTTTGCAAAAGCGTGTTTCTCAATGACTCCGCACGAGAAGTCAATTTTTTGTGGAGTTATAAAGGCCGCCAAGTTACCAGATGGGACTGCATCAAATATTTCAAAATGTGTACAAGTTAGTGACAAAAAAATATCTGGTTACAAGAGCCATGATGCGCATTTCATGTTACACTATTTGTTGCAAATCGCAATAAGAAGCACAATGCCCAAGGAGGTGGCAACCCCACTAATTCGTCTTGGTTCCTTTTTCCGCTCTCTATGTCAGAAAGTTATACAAGTGGAAGATTTAGATTACCTAGAAAATGAGATTGCAGAGATACTTTGTCAGTTGGAGATGATATTTCCTCCAAGTTTCTTTGACATAATGGTTCACTTGCCTATTCACCTTGTAAATGAAGTTAGATTGGGTGGTCCTGTTCAATTTCGATGGATGTATCCCACCGAAAGATACTTGTGTAAACTTAAGAACTATGTCCGCAGTAGAGCTTATCCTGAAGGTTCTATTGCCAAGGGGTATCTGGCTGAAGAAGCTATAACATTTTGCTCAAGGTATTTGCATAGCAATGTAGATACAAGGTTTAATAGGAAGAGTCGGAATTACGATGTTACCGATTCACTTGAAACAGATCCAGATGATTACTTTACAACTGCCGGTCGTCCTTTAGGGGGGGCAGGCAAACCCTTTCATCTTGATGTGAAATCAAAGGATGATGCCCATCGATACATCTTATTCAATTGCAATGAAGTTCAAATTTACATCAGGTAGTACAATAACTATTTGTCCTCCTATGTATTTATCTACTAATCCTAAGATTAGAGATATGTTAACATATAATTTGTTGACTTTTGTAGTGAGCATGATCAAAGTGTTAATTCAAACACTAACAAAAGGAAGTGGACCAAGGCCAAAACTCAAAGTAAAGAATTTAGTGAATGGTTTAAAACTCGTGCCCAGAATGATGATGTGCCATTACAACTTGAAAAACTTTCTAGAGGTCCTAATTTTGTTGCAAAGAGGTATCCAGGTTATGTCATTAATGGATATAGGTTCCATACTAGGAAACGAGATACAAATCGCAAAACTCAAAATTCTGGCGTAACTTTAGTTTCACTAACTTCAAGTTTCGCTAGCTCCAAGGATGGAAATCCTAGGACAGAACCCATCACATATTATGGAACCATTGTTGATATAATTGAGTTATACTACTATGGAAATTTCAACTTTGTATTGTTTAAGTGCAATTGGTTTGAGGTTGAAAAAGACAAATACGGACTTACTTGTGTGTGTTTCAATAAGAAAATTTATCAGAATGATCCATTTGTGCTACCTTCTCAAGTTCATCAATGTTACTATGTCCAAGACCCTTTTGATCCAAACCGGCATTATGCTCTGCAAACAGTTCCACGAGATTTCTTTAACATTGCTGACCCGTCAAACTTACAAGCTGAAAGTGGAGAAAATAGTGATGGTGATGGTGAATTAAATTGGGTTAGGGAAGACATACCTGCAACAATAGCTGAAACACCTTATGAAATGAATGAAGCTGAAAGTGATGGAGAGGATTTTGGTTATGATGATACCCTATTTGATTTCATGGACTAATGTCAATCTATTTCATTTCTGGTGTAATACATTTCTTTTTTATTTTCCATTTGAACTTTTCATGTATTGGTTTTTTGAGCTGTTTTCATTAGGAGAATGACAATATCATTAGAATTTCTGATGTAACTGATTGGATGTGTTGAATCTATTTCATTTCTGTTTTTGTAAATCCACTATGTGTTGAATCTATTTCATTTCTGTTTTTGTAAATCCACTATGTTTTGAATCATATGTAATTTATCTTCATGTCCAGTAATTTGTGAGTTATTGTTAGCCGTTTGAATATTGCAAATTAGTGCTGATTGGTTAAACTTTGTTTCTTTTAATATTTTCCATGTTAACAGAAAATGAAGAAGGTTTCAAACTTGCAAAAGAAGACGGCTGCCGCACAAAAGGGTGAACAAGTTACCGCCAATTTTCGGTTGCCTCTATTTAGATCCAGTGCTGAATTGGCTAAGAAGTATGATATCAAATACGAGATGGTAAATAATAATAACCGTGAAGGAACTAGTAAAGTGGGCATCCGACCTCCTTTTGTGCCTGCATCTAGGGAACTATTCAACTTATCTAAGTTTGAAACTGCTGCTTCAAAGATTGATAGTTCGGCCGATGTGTTTTATCCAACCAAAATGAGGACAAGGCAGACAACTCCCAGAAAAGTAGGGGCTGAATGTACTGATTCAAGGACCATGCAGCAAGTGAATCCCAAAACAGGGCCTGAAATTGCTTCAAGGACCAGGCAGCAACTTGCTAAAAAAACAGGGCCTGAAATTGTTGATTCAAGGACCAGGCAGCAGCAAGGAAATGATAAGCAGAATCCTTCAAGTGCAAGTGCAAAGCAGCCACAAGGAAGTGCAAAGCAGCAACAAGTTTCAAGTGCTAAACAAGTTTCAAGCGCTAAGCAACAAGTTTCAAGTGCTAAGCAACAAGCTTCGAGTGCGAATCAGAAACGTCCTTCAGTTGCGTCTCAGCAACTTCCTTCAAGTGCAAAGCAGAATACTTCAACTGCAAAGCAGCAACCTAAGGAGAAACGGGTGGCTGACACTGCTGATTCAAGGTCAAACCAGAATCGTATGAAAAGGGCAATGATAGAAGTCGATGGAAATTCCGGGACAGGGCAAGGAAGTGGCTTGAAGAAGACAAAACGATGCCCAATGTGTAAATCGACATCCATTGAAGAATTCCTCAAAGAAAATGGGGAAAATAGTGAAGAAGATGAATGTGAGAATCTTGAGGAAGAAGAAAATATGATGGGTGAAGAGGAAAACACTCAGCAAAATGGAAGTAAACAAACTGAAGGTACGTACTAAGCTTCGTGTCATGCATTATTCTTTATTATTCTTTCATTCAAATTTATATCCCATGCTAATTATATTTTATCTAACACAGGGGCAAGTAAGAAAAGGACACGTGGACCAACTAAATGTTTGAAAATCCATGCTAGAAAGAGTGCGGATCGTGAAGAGGTGGTCTTAGACGATGATGGAGAACCTATTGGACCCAATGATCGAACCGTGACAGATTTGAGTTGTTTCCTTGGCACTGTCGCAAGGAATTCAGACTTGTGTCCCTTAGTTTTTACTAACTTCAAAGCTTTGAAGAAAGCAAACAAGGACCGTATATGGGAATTTGTCACTGTAAGTGGGAATTTGTCACTGTGTGAATCTAAACATAAGTTGTGTTCCTTATTTACTTGTCACTAATTTCCTTTTTTGTTGTAGGATAAATTCATTATCCCTGAAAATGGACGTAGAGCGGTTTTCTCTCGCATTAATGATGCTTGGAGGCGTTTCAAGAAAGATCTCAAAAAGAGTTGTTTTTTAAAGTACACTACTATGAGTGAAAGATTGAAGCATCGTCCCCAGACCGTACCTGAAGTTCATATCAAGCAATTGATATCCTATTGGAAGAACAATAACATCCAAGTAAGATAACAATTAGCAATTGATCAATGCTGTCCCTAATATTTAATTCTGTAATTTAACATTTGCTGTCCCTAATTTTGCTGTTTCTGAATGTAGAAAATTAGCAAAATCAATGCTGTGAACAGAGCTAAGCAAAAGTATATGCATCGGATGGGCCCAACAAACTTTGCGAGGATTCGTGCAAAACTGGTAGGGTGTTCATACATCCTTCAATTTACAATTATGTATTGGTTGAGTGATTCATATTTTGATGTGTTTATTATCAACCAATGTAGCGTGCTAAGAAAGAGGACGGAAAGGAAGTTAGCCAGGCAGAGATGTTCATTGAGACTCGACAAAGTCGAAAAGAAAAACAGCCGGATGAGGAAACTTCAAGTGTAATTGTAAGCCAGGCATATTATGCCTTTAATCAACATTTGCCTTTAATCATTTATTTTTATAATGTGAATATTTTCTAATGTGAATATTTTTTAATTAGTCTAAGCTTCAAGAATCAGTTCAGAATTCAACTGAATCTGAGACATTTAACTCCTTGTTTGGGAAAGAAAAATCTGGACGAGTTCGTTGCTATGGAAGAACAATAACACCTACCATGCTTAAAAGAAAAGAAGAAATTCTGGTTATTAAAAGGCAACATAATGATGAAGTGGCTGGCATGAAGAGGGAGATGGATGGTATGAAGGCGCTATTTAAGACAATGATGAAGCAACAAAACCCACATATGAGCGACGACGAGATCTCTAATTTGATGGCAAGTGCTATGGGCTGTTCCATTAGTTCTACTGCTGCTCCTGCTGATCCACATTCGTCTGCATCAACTCATATTCCGCATTGCGAACAGGTATACTCTAAACTACAAAAATTGCAGCATATGGCACTGTTTAGGGAACTGAATTATCAAGTGTTTTCTGAAATTGCATGGTTATCATGGATGAACAAGTGCATAGGGCACTGAATTAGAAATTGTATAGGGCACTTATTTGATGGCAAGTGTTTTCTGAAAGTGTATAGGGCACTGAATTAGAAACTGATCAATTATCAAGAATTAGAAACTGTATAGGGATCACATTAAGAAACTGAATTATCACTGAATTTCTGAAATTGTATGGTTATCATGGATGAACAAGTGCATTTTTTGGAGAATCTATTAAGATCTGTACTTGCTTGTTTAGCAAATCATATCTCTTAACTATATAGAAGTAAAGATAAGAATAGAACTCATATTTAAACTATTACATTTGGCTTAACTAGAATAAAAATGACCAAATGAAATGGAGTAAAAGTGGGTTCTAACTTAGGATATACTTACTGAATTCAAGCCCTTGCGCCTTGATGGACCAACTTGTTTAATTGATTATTTTATTTCAGTTTGTAAGAATTCTATATTTCCATTGATTGATAGAGATAATTCTTAAGTGAGTTCTTCTGTTTTATTTCAGTTTGTAAGAATTCTATATTTCCATTGATTTGATTCTGAAATATGTGTATGAAATAGGGAAACGATTCTGAAATAGGTGTATGCATGATTCTGGTGGTGATGGCCTAAAACTGTCTTTTGATTCATGATTCTCTTTTGATTCGATTCTGAAATAGATGTTATGTTTATTGTAGGGTGGAGAGGAAGCAGATTGTAATGAAGATATGGAAGAAGCTTGTGATGATCATGAAGATGTGGAAGGAGGTTATGCTGAAGATGTTGAAGAAGGTGGTTGTTCAGAAGATGTGGAAGAAGAGCAAGGAGAAGATCAAGAAGAATAGTTGTTTTATGTTATCTAGCCCAGTTTTTAGAACTTTTTTTGGTTATTTTGGGATGACTCCATTTTGAGAGAAACTTGTGGTGGTACAACTTAAATAGTGTAGGGATCATGGATCAACTTAATATGGTTGTTTTGATTTTGAATTTGGGATGAAAAACTTAGTATCCAACTATTATTAGTGGATGAACTACTATTAATGTTAATTTTATTGTTAATTTAATATTGATATATATATATATATATATATATATATATATATATATATATATATATATATATATATATATATATATATTTATACATATATATTTATATATATATATATATAAATATATATAAATATATATAAATATATATAAATATAAATATATATATATATATATATATATATATATAAATATAAATATATATATATATATATTTATGTAATGATACAGAAATAAACCGTGGCAGATAAATGGTTTAGAATGCATAACATGAAATAAACCGTGGCAAATAAATGGTTTAAAATGCATAACATATAACAACGGTTTTAAATAGGTGGTCATAACCAAACCGTGGCTATATCCTGAACCAATACTGTGTCGTAAACGTTAAAATGAAACCGTGGCTTTACCATAAAGCCACAGTTTTTAAGTCATGGCAAGATCAAACCGCGGCCTTAATCAAGCTACCTAAACCGTGGCCTAAAAATGCCACGGTTGTAAAAAAGGCGTGGTCTATACCAAAAAACCGTGGACTTTACTTTAGGCCATGGCCGTATACTCCACAGTTGGATTTCCGTGGCCAAACCGTGGCGTAAGCGTTACGCCACGGTTATTTTGCATATAGCCTCGGTTTTCTGGGCGTGGCAGGAGGCCTTTTTCCTGTAGTGTTTTGACGTTTGACGATGCATTACTATAGAAGCGTTTGACGTTACTTCAAATATCATATTTTAAATTCAAGCGGAGGATTATTGAAACAATTAATATATTAAAACTTTTAATGACAATGTATTAATGTTGGAATATTTTTCAAAGCAAGGATGCGTTTGACTCGTAAAATCCTAAGTAACGTACAAATAGTACAATACAAACTTTTGAAGTATTACACAATTTTTTGTCTTGTGCGGTTAAATGTCCATTATTTTAAGGTGTATCTTAGAATAATGCATATAGTGCAGTAGAATACGGTACATTTTAACTAAATTGTTTTATCCTATAAATTTAATTGTTGATAGTGTGTTAGTACAATTTGTGACAGTGTCACGAAATATCTTTAAGGGAGTGATATAGTGTATGACTAAACAATTCATTTCGTGACATAGATTCATTTTCAAACTTTTTCAAATTTTAAAATATAATAATTAAGAATTTATTTAAATCTTTTTATGCTTTAATTTCCTATCTTATGAGAGTGTAAAACTTGAGTTAATTCCTATTATTTTATTATATTAATGCTACATATGTTTTCCTCTAACCAGTTTTTGAGGTAGTGAGTTTCTATTGGATGCTATTGCGGTTTTTCAACTCTCGTTCTACCGCGCTCCTTTTAAGGTGTGTCGGGATATTCAAAGGATTCAAGCTAGTTTTTATGGGGCGAAAAACCAAGCAAGAGAAAGATTCATTGGGTCGGGTGGGAGAAGATCTGCCAATCGACGGAGGAAGGTGGTTTAGGGGTAAAAAAAGTGGACGATTTCAATACGGCTTTATTACTTAAGTGGGTTTGGAGAATATTGAAGGGAAAGAAAGAGTTGTGGCTGAATGTGTTGGAAGCGAGATACGGTAATGTTCAGTATGCTGTCTCAGTAGGGTCTAACGTTTGCGGTTCTAAGTTTAATTCTGTTTGGTGGAACAACATCATCAAGCTTGAACAGTCTGCTCAAGTCTCGATTTTGGCAGGTAATACATTCAATGTGATCGGAAAGGGAGATTCAGTTCTATTTTGGAAATCGGTTTGGCTGGGCGATTTATCTCTCAGGGAAACTTTTTATGATCTTTACATTATCAGCAAGAACAAAGGGGTGAAGGTTAGTGAGATGGGAAGGTGGGAAGGCACATCTCGGATTTGGGAGGTTTTGGATACTGATAACTTTATGATGACTAACAGCACCTCTTTGAGACAGCAACAACTCTTTGCCCATTTACAAACGGTAGCTCCGATCAGAGACGCACCAGATTCTTTGATTTGGAAACTAGACGTGGACAAGGGTTATAATGTGAAACATGGTTACGATGTTTTAGCTGCTAGTCCGGATACTGTTGGTTTGGAGGGTGATTGTAAAAAAGCTTTGAGGATTTTATGGATTACCGACATGCCGTTCAAAGTCAGAGCTTTTGTCAGGAGATGCTTTTTGAATATAGAGTGGCAACCAAGGATCAACTCTGTAGGCGAGGTATAACTTTGAATAATTCTGATTTTAATTGTAACTTCTGTCTGAATGTTCATGAAACATTAGATCATATTCTTTTTTCGTGTCCTTTTTCTGTTGTGGTCTGAAAAAATATAGTTCTCTGGATTGGGCAGGAACCAGGTTTTGTTTCGTGTGTCTGGAAGAATTTTTTGTTATGGGGGGATTGTGTCAGGAAGTTTTGTAACAGTAACAGGAAGGCAGGGATTATATGGTCGGCGACGGTATGCGGTATTTGGAAGTTGAGGAACGACATCATTTTCAACGGAGGGACTTGTAATATAGATGATCTGTTGTGGGATATTAAGTTCACGGCGTGGAAATGGTCGCTCATCGGTAAAATTGCGAACTCCAAGTGTAATTTCTATGAGTTTAGTAGAAATCCTTTGTTTTATTTCAAATAGATGTCATTTGGTCTGTAATTTTTGTTTTCGAGTTCTCAGAGCTCCTTTTGTAAGCGGGTTCGAGTACCCCTAGTGCTAGTTTAGTGAATTCTTTGCTTATAAAAAAAAAAAACTTTTGATCTAAATAAATAATAAACAAATCTTATCCTCTAAATTTAATAATAAACTGTTCTAAGTTAAGTATTTTGATATTGAAAAACATAAAAATAACACTTATTCTTTTTAGATAATGGTGTAGACTGTAGAGTTATTTTTTTATTATAAAAATGTATTTATGCTAAAAATAGTAAACTATAGTTGATATTTAATTCTTAAAGAATAACTTATAAATTTTTTCTAAGGGACTTAAATTTACTTGGAAGCACATCATCTTTGAATCAATTTTATTTCAATACAAAATAGTCATAACCTACACCAAATACTTACTTTCTTTAACAAAATGCAAGTTGCAATAATTAAGTAGCTTCCATTCTATGATCAGGAGAGACCATAAGCTAATTAAGTTGTTATTTTAGAGGCTGCTTCCAAGAAGTTCACTTATTTCTGCTCACCTAAAACACTTTTTTTTATTCCTTCATCACTACGCAAATAACTATATATACACATCATCCATTATTCTCATCATCCAATTTAATCATACACACACTTTTGACTTTCCTTTACAAAAAATCAATACTATAGCAATGAATCACAACATCAATCAACAACAATCTCCTGGTAAGTTTTTTTTATAGAAATTGAATATACATAAATCATCCATGATCCATCCATGATTTATACATATTCAAAGTTAAGAATTTTTATTGAATTAATTTAATTATTATTGTTGTTGTTAATTTTGAGCAGTGATTGCATATCCAGCCATGGGTGAGAAGAACCACCAAGTTGCTCCACCACCACCAATGGGCTATCCCACAAAAGATGATCCTCAACAAACTGTTCCAGTCAAAACAACTAATAGGGGTGATGGTTTCTGGAAAGGATGGTGAGTTTAATAATAGATTAATTAATAGCTAATTAATATTATCTATGTGATTATTTATTTTAATTCATACTTAATTTTTGTAAATATGTATCTGATTTTTCTTTTGTATTTTTTTGTTTGCAGTTGTGCTGGATTATGTTGTTGTTGTGCCCTGGATTGCTGTCTCTGATTGAATATTATATTATGGATTCATTGTTTTGTGCTTTGGTTTTTCTTTATCTTATTGTGTTCTTTTTTCTTCCTTTACCAAACTAGTATTTTTGTACCTTGTCTTATGAGGATCTTTGTACTATATGGAATAGCAAAAATTTATTGTATCGATTTGTAAGTTATGGATCTTTAACTTTCTTGCATGGTGAATAAATTTGATTTGCTTCTTTCATTTGTAAGATGTGTTTCAAATCAAGTAATGACTAAGCAGGCACATATAATAGTTTTTACTTTTAATAATCAACACTACTTTTCAACAACTGGAATAATCATTCTTGACATTCAGCTAGCTCATTGTTTTGGAATTGGATAAGAATGAATACCTTTAAATATTTGGATAAGACAAACTTATCCCTTATAGTTAGAGTCAAAAAGATATATTGTGTTTTATACAATCCAAGAATGAATAAAGTATTTCAAGATTAAGAATCATAGATACTCTTAGGTTTTTTTCTTTGTGGAGCAGGTTAGATAATGGACCTCGTGTAATTGGGCATTTGTCCAACATGGAACAGTTGTCCCTAAGACTTATCGAGCATGCTTGACGCTGAGGAGTCTTTTAGTGGTCGTGGCTTGCCTTTGAGGATGTGTTTCCATACGTTGGCTAGCATGTGCTGTTTTGGTTTTGCCAAAGCATGATGCGGATGCGAGCGTTAATTTCAATCACTTTATTACAACGTTGTTGTTTTTATTGTTGAGGTGTGACCTGAAAAAGAATGGGGTGATGTGACACAACTTTCTGCATACTTGAGTACATTTGTGTTTGGCTATTTTCCCAAGATGACATTTGACCGTTAATTCACCATGTTTCTTGATTTCGATCCGATCTGTTCGATTGTCTTTGTCTATATAAAGATGGAGAGAGAGTGTGGAGAAACTTTTTTGCTATCTTGTAGACTGAGTTTCCCCTGTCTCTTTGAGTTCTTCCCTCTTATCTGAGATCATTTTCTTCGAGAGTAATTGTTGTTTCAAAATTTTAAAGTTTTAAATCTTCGATTCTTTAGCCTTCCTCCTTACTTTAGTGCTTTCGTCTTTATATCTCAAGGTATCTTCTTTTCACCTCAGCTGTTATTCAAGCATTTACTATATTTTCGTTACAATGAATCGTAAGCATGTTGTTGTCGAGAGCGATTCAGACGGTAGTGCCCTTTTGTTTTTGAAAAGGGGAATGGAGTATGAGTCGCATTCCTTTCCTTTTGTTAGTGGATATTTTAAACCGAAAAATCATTATGTTGAGTGATGATTCGGAAACAAAAAGGGACTTCAGGAGGATCTCCTTCAAATGAAATTCCTTCTAGGGATTCTTTAGAGACTCCATTTCCAACGAACTTTGACGGGATCAAAACCTTGTCGAGAAACCTATGCCTCCTCTTGTCTTGATCGAGGCAAAAATAGAAGCTTCTCGTTAAAGAAAGTAGCATTATGGAAACTTTGTTAAAACATAACGGGAGCAATTTGTCATGATCCTAGTGATGGTGAAGTCACTCTTCATCTGGAGTACCAGGGGAGGCATGATGTCGTGTCTTGGATCAGTCCTAGCGATCATCATAAAGTTGGTGTACTGGCCCATAAGGGTCTTAGATTAATTTAGTCAGCTAATGCAAGTAGATACCATTTGGTGCTTGTAGAAATAGTTGGGACTCCTTATGTTTTGAACATCGTCGATGTTGTAACCAAAACCGACATAACGGTTGTAATCCTCCGGATTGGGTGATTCTACCAGTAGGCCTGGAGGAAAGGGCATGCAACACTTTAGGGGTTTGTTCAGTTCCTCTATATAAGTGTCTTTTCACCAGGTTGGGGATATGTTCGCCTTTCTCTAATTTTGAGGTGGCCGCAATCGACCATGTAAAAGTTTCTCACTCGTACTTTCATCCTAGAGCTTGGGCTTTCATGAAAGTGCTCTAACTTTGTGTCGAGTACAAGTCTTGGAAACCTTCCTTAGGGATTTTTTTGGGACCTTTTTTATGTTGCTCGTACATTGCTGAATGATGCCTGGGATCAAGGATTGAGAGGGTCCTTTAAAGCATTTTGTGAGTGTGTGGGAGTTGCCTTAGTAACTTATGAGTTACTATAACATTTTTACAATACTCTGGTCACTCATACAATGTGTTAGGCATATGACCGACCAAGCGAGTTTTCACACTTCCTTTCTTTCACAACTTTAAGGCTTCAGGTGTCTTTCCGATTTATCTTTGACTTTAGCTCTTCACTAGAATCTTGAATATTCTCCCTAATGAGGTTTGATATAACTTCTAAGTGAGCATCATCAGTAGAGATAGAGAGAGCTAGAAAGATAACATTAGAGGTCAACATGATCAAGTATCAGAAGTCAACAAAACATCGGAGTCATCATCAAAACCACCATGGTTAAAATGTGATTTGAGTATTAGCTAGATTCTTCTATACCTCCAAGCACATATATCCACAGTATTTTGTCATTCTTCCCTCTACCATAAGGCGTATCACGAGAATACCCCCTCAAGGAATTGTCATTGTCATTCTTCCCTTTACAGAGCCACCTCCTAGAGGTTGATTGGGAGAACTCGATACCTCCATCCCAACCAAGTAAGAAACGATAAAAGAGGTTGAACCAGTAATGGGGTCCATGATTAGAACTCTTCCAGAGGCAAGCACTTATCCGACTTCTGAAAGCAAAAGGATGGCATTAGGCATCTTATTCATTTAAAGCATTGCTTGGCAGTTAAGGGATCGAGGAAGGCATCACTACAAAAATATAAAAGGAAGTCAGAAAATTTTTATGTTACTTATCAAGGATGATATACCTCTCCTCTCCAATGGCAGCCCCCACCAACAAGTGTGTCTCTATGTACCACTTTTTTTATTACTCAGGCCCCGCCCTAGATTATGTGGCACTTTCAACAAACCAAAGCTTTCCCATAAGGCCATCAGTTTATTCTCCAGATAGGTTTTCTCCTGAGATAAGTTATCTTCAACATAAACATAAGACCCAACCTTAGCCAAGAAATGGCTCTGATGCCAAAATTTTAGAAAGTTATCCTTACATTTGCAGGGCATCCTTAGTTGAATGTCACACATACTTGCATGGGCCACCTCACCGAGGGGAGTTACTAGGTAGCACCAGGTACTAAAATTGTTCATGCTATCGAAGTAGACCTTAAACGCCTTTTAGCCCTGAATAAGGGAGATCAAGCCTTGACCACATGTTAATTCAGTCGAACGACGTTGAACGTTAAAAAGGTGAAAAAAATAGTTTATATTAGAACACTCTTCTTGTGTTCATACCAATTATAGAAGACTTTGACATAATTCAAACTCATCGGTTGTACAGGGGGAAATCACCAGAGTATTCAAAATGCCCACCTCAAAGTCATGAAAGGAATCCAGAAATCTATCAAAACAATCATTCGTGAATAGGGATGATGCACCCCTCATATTTGATGCACACCCTTTTTATACTTTGCAGGAAAGCACTCCCCAATTCGAAAGAGGGCACCTTAGTGAAAGCAAGGACCATATTGCTTTTACCATCAAAGATGGATAAATCATCCAACATTTCTTGATCCATCCAAAAAGTTGAATTGTCTCCCATCACATTTCGGATTTCTGATCCAAAGATGTCTATTTTGTAATTAGTGCCAACACAAAAAGAAAAGATGACCATGAGCATAAACACGAGATTGAGATTTCAACCACCACCTCACTTCACCGTATGTAGGATCATAATTAAAAGCATGACGATGCGCTTTGGTATAAGTCGGAGTCTTGTGTTCCTGATTAAAATCATTTACAGTAACGAGATTCATCAATGGCAAAGCAGTAAAGGCAAAACCTCTAGTAACCTCCCTAGGAGTGAGGCTACTAGCTTATCTTCTACCGTTGGCCACAGCTATTTCCTTCAAATCCTCCATTGCCGCCTTTTCAAAAAACCATAGTAGAGAAAAATAAGTACATAAGAGAAATGGAATTCAAAGCATTGCCTTGAAAGAGATGGATTTGATGATTCGTGTTGGGAAAGCTTCTCTGAGAAGATGGTGCAAAGACATCGGAGTAATGGCTGATGGAATAGTGTTGAAAAAGATACTATAGAAATAGAGAAAAAAACTTTTGAAGTTTTGCAAATGGAAATTATAGGGATAGTTACCCAAAAACCCTTTGTATATTCTTCAAGAAACCGTTTGATTCACGACAGCATGCATGGAAAAATGTGACCATGTCACCAACGATTAAGATCTCGCATCGAACTCTTCAAAGCGCTTAAGCACCCTAATATAAAAATGCATCATTACTGACAGTCCTAGGGCCACGTATCGCAACCCTTTAGTAAAACGTTGCAAGTTATAAGGAAGATATTCAATGCTCATGTTCCCAATGTTACTGAACTCATAGTTATCTCACTCCCTTCGACTACGGGCCGGACTGGAAGCCCACGCAGCAAAATCCTTATTTCAACAAGCAAGAACAAGAGCTTGGGAGAAACTATTTTCGGATCCTCACAAGACCTACATGTCAATGTCTAAAATCAAGATCTACAAAGGAAAGCACGAGAGAACAAGTATGACCTCACTCAAGCTCGCGACACACAATTTCTACCTCCTACCAACTTCCCACATCCAAATCTAATTGAACGGTGATTTGTACAAGACGCTGGATCAAGCAGAAGCGGTTCTAACCACCATCTACATCTAAATCCCTTCACACGCCAAGACTCATCGATTTTATTCATTCTCACACTCAAACTATTTTTTATTTATTCAGTGATTTGAAACGTTTGAGTGTTAACTTACAGATCCACCTTGTTCAGCCGTATCGGAAAAATACTCCACCACATTTGAGTCCTACATCACTTTGTCATCAACTATTTCTAAACGGAACAATTTTAATACAAAATTTTCATAATCTACACTAAATACTCACTTGATTTAGCAAGTTGTACCAAGTTTCAAAATTAAGTAACTTCCATTAGATGGGCAAAAGAGAAAGAAAAACGTATGTTCCATTCTATTTCTATATGAGCAGATGCAGACGGAACAGATGATTGGGTGAGACCATCAGTTAATTAAGTTCTTATTTTAGTTTAAAGGTTGCTTCCAATAAGTTCACTTATTTCTGCTCACCTAAAACGCGCTTTTTTTTATTCCTTAACCACTACGCAAATATCTATATATACATATATATTCTATCCATTATTTGTTCTTCCTTTTCTTTAGATTTTTGTACCATGTCTAATAAGGATGTTTGTATCATATAATGTAGTTTTTTGCATAGTGAATTAATTTGTGTTAGTTCTTTCATTTGTAAGAATGTGTTTTAAGTCAAAAGTAAATGACTAAGCAGGCACATATAATATGGTTTTAACTTTTAATAATCAATCAATACCACTTTTCAACACTTAACACATTGTTTTGGATAAGAATGCATTTAAATATTTTGATAAGATAAACCTGTCCCTTATAGTCAAAAAGAAATATTGTTTTTTATACAATCTAAAAAAGAAGCATTATTTGAAGATTAAGAATCATATTTGAAGATAAGAATCGTACCAGACTCTCACTTAATTGAGGTTTTGGTTTATTTATATTTTATTAAAATTGAGGTTTTGCCATCTTGATATTTTTGTATATATTTAGACATGAGTTATGTAAGATATAAGTAGAGCTGTCAAAATGGACTATCAAGTTTTAAATCGGTCAGCTCTGACGAGTTTTGGATTTTTTAAGTTTGAACCAAAAAAGCTCTGTGTAATATGGACTCGAAATTTATTTTCCGAGTCTGATCCTAGATGGACTTTGGACTACCTGATCCTAATTGAGTTTTTCTATTTAAAATAATTAAAATAAAAACTCCATAATATTTATTATAAATAATTAAAAGTTAGGTTATTTTAAACATAATAATATATTTTTAAGTACTATATTATCTCTTATAAATACTATAATGTGTTTCTATATACAATATATGTCTAAATTGTATAAAATAATACTTGAATATTTTTATTATAAGAGAAAAATTAATATAATACGAAGAAAAAATATTGATTATATTATTGTATAATATTTTAAAGAGAAAGATTGAATAGAATAGAGATAAAATTTAGTGAAGTGAGAAAAATCATATATGCTATTTTGGAGTATGATAATATAAATAATAATATATTTTTTAAAAATTTATAATCATGCGGGCCTAATGGGCTACCCACGCCCATATGGGCTAGCCCTAATGGGTAGTGGGCTTTTAAGGGTTGCGTTAAAAAGGCCCTGAAAAATATGGGCTCTAATTTTAAAGTCCAAGCCCTATGATTTTTTGGGTCTGGCAGGCCGGTCCATATGGGCTAACCCATTTTGACAGCTTTAGGTACAAGCAACCATAAATCAATGATGTTAGAAGTAATTCATATTTAGAAGTTGTGGTTAATCTGAAACAGTAGCTTCTGGGGTTGTTAGTCAGAAGTTGTTGTTAGCTTCTGACTTTTAGTAAAAGTTTGTTATGCCTACATGATAGTTTAGCTTTGTTTTAACTTCTCTAATTTTGCCTACGTGGCATGTTTTATTGGTGTATTTAAACACCTTGGTGTAACAGATTTGCATAATTGAATTTTCACCATTGAGAGTTTGTTACATTTTTCTCTCTTCTCTATCTTCTTCCATCTTCATCTTCACCTTTAACCTTTGTGCACTAACAATTGGTATCTAGAGCTCCGGTTCGATTCACATGGAAACACGTGTGTAGGTGAGGCGTGTGTGATTGGTTCTGTTTCTTGAATTTACGTTGAATTCATGATCAAAATTGTAATAGGATTGTTTTTCTTAATTTTGCGCGATCGGGAAACACGGGTGTTTGGTAAGATCTGAGTGAGTTTCAGTGCACAAGAACAAAGATGAACGATAGAAATAGCTTGAATACAAAGCTTCTCGTGTTTGATGGAAGGAATTGGAATCGATGGATGATTCAGATGTGTGCGTTGTTTGGTGCCCAAGACGTTCTTGATCTCGTCACTGACGGTTACACTCAGGTTACAGCAAATGCGACGGAGGAACGAAGAAACACACAAAGGAATAAGAGGAAGAAGGATCAGAAGGCGTTGTTCTACTTCCATTAGTGTGTGGATGCAAATGTGTTTTAGAAAATCATTGATTCAATGATGGCGAAGGATGCGTGGGACATAGTGACACGGTGCTACAGCGGCGATGCATCAGTGTAGAAGGAGAAACTCCAGTCTCTACGTAAGCAGTATGAGAATCTCAACATGAAGAACAATGAGAAAGTACCTAATTACACCTCTAGAGTAGTTTTGATCACAAATAAGATGAAGGCTTGTGGAGAAACGCTCTCGGAACAAGTAATCATTGAAAAGGTACTGAGATCTCTTATCTTCAATTTGATTACATTGTTGTAGAAATTGAACATTCTAAAAACCTCAACACCATGAGAATTGAAGAGCTACAAAATAGGCTAGACGCACAAGAGTTGCGTCTGAGTGAGAGGAGCTACAAAGTAATTCTGATGATGAACCTATGCTATTGACGGCTTCTGAATCTGATGATAGATATTTGGTAGACTGGTGGTACATGGACACTGGTGTTAGACGCTGGCCTTAGGATCTAGAGGGGGGGTGAATAGATCGTTCACAGTTTTACGGATTTAAACGACTTTTCAGCGGAAGTGAATTCTGAATCGACTCGCGTCTATTCCGAACCACTATCGAAACGATTATATATGTGTTTAAAAAAACCAGTCAAAGACTTGAAGTAAATGATAAGAGTATATGTTGCAGAATCAAAGCGTTTCTCTTATTGAAAATCAGATTAACTTTTTGTATGATGGACAATGTTTGCAATGCAGTAAGAGTGATAGAAACAAATATACAAACACTTGGTGATAATGATCAAATTGAAGGTAATTCAATGTGTGGTGGATTGTGATGTTTATGTAAGAACTTAATTCACAATCTTAACACTCGAATCGTTGATCAATTTGCTATTATAACCAAATATGAACAGAATGTAAATGAAAAGGTAAAAGCGACAAGAACACGATATTTGTTTAGGCAGTTCGTCGATCGTCCTCGCTACGACTACGTCTGCCCCCAATTCCAAATTGAAATTGGGTAATCTTTCATTAATGTTGAAAGTAGTATATACAAAGAAGATAACAAAGCGATAAACGATAAACCAATTATGTCGATCCTTTGAATCTTCTTCCCCCTTAATCTTGAGCAAGATCAAGGTTATCCAAGAGCTTCACTTTGATTCCCTTCTGCAGTGTCTTGATTCCTTGAACTCCCCGTTCCTCAATCGTTACACTCAGCCGAATCCTCAATGAACGCCTCTTGATAAAAACCCCCAAGAACCACCCGTCGTGGAGGACAAAACCCGCAGATTTTATTCACCAACAAACCCCACAAACCTTCACCCACTAGGAATCTTCAATTCCGTTCCATGGACGTTATCGAACTCATCACTAACCCGCAACGCAAGAATGATTATGTGTAATTGTGTTGGAGATGATGAAGAACGAAGATGAGAAGCGTTTGTGTATCTTTCAGTCGTTGGTGTTACTGAATAATTAACCCTTGCACAATATATATGATTGCATAGCAGTTGGAATCAAGAATAACTGAATTTTGGACTCTCTTGATCAGTTAGGTCGACCTCTTGTAGAGGTTAGGTCGACCTAGCAGTGCTTGCTGAATTTTGCTCCCAGTTAGGTCGACCTGTTGAAGGAGTAGGTCGACCAGAATCCTCTTCTGGTGCGTTCTGGGAACATTTTCTCAGATTAGGTCGACCTAGTTGCTATGTAGGTCGACCTAACAGACTGATATGAAGATTTCTTCATTTTGAGTCGACCTGAATGGTCTGTGAGTCGACCTAGCAGAAGTATATGGATTTTCCTTCATTTTAGGTCGACCTGGGTTGACAGTAGGTCGACCTAACTGCTGATTTTCTGCATTTTTCATGTTCAGCTTGTGTTGAGTTGACTTATATGCATAGTAGATCATCTTGTGCTTTCATGAGTGATCAAATGCTTTACTTTTCTGATTCCTCCTTGTTGTTTGGATGCTCATTTGAGTTTGCCATAAATCAAAAACATCTTTGAGTGTAATCTTGTATTCACATACTCCCCCTTTTTGATGATGGCAAACCATTCGACTAAGCTCTGGTAGTAAATGATAAAGACTCAGCAGAGCTCCCCCGTACATCCAGCATCTATCTCTCAACAGGGCAATCTCTCAACAAAGCTCCCCCGTACATCCAGCATCTATCTCCCCCTTTGTCAACATCAAAAAGAGAAAACAGGAGAATAGAAGAGTAACAAGAGAACCATAGATAATAATGCTAGCATGTATAGTATAGTAGGTAAAAGGTAGTTAATGGTAGAATGAGACACATATGTGAGCAAGAGCAGTTTTTATGCATGAGGTCACTATAAGCATGTTAATTGATAGCATATTATAGTATCAATAATATTTTTGGAAGTGAACAACAATTACGTTACCGCTTTTTCAATATGATGCCTGGCTTGATGATGAACTACCTTTATGCAAAAAAAAATGTTAGCAAGACAAATAGATATATACATAAAGTAAAGAAATAATATTAAGAGAAAACAAACGTAATTAGCCCAAATTAGAGATATCGAGTATCCCTAATTCCCTACGAATGTTGAAATATTGCTCCGTTGCTAGCGGTTTGGTGAAGATGTCAGCTAGTTGCTTCTTGCTTTCTACATGTTCAAAGGTAACGTCTCCTTTCTCTACATGATCTCGTAGAAAGTGATGCCTTATTTCAATGTGTTTGGTACGTGAGTGTAAGACAGGATTTTTACTCAAGTTTATGGCGCTTGTGTTGTCGCACATGATAGGTATGTGATCAAGCTTAATACCAAAGTCAAGAAGTTGTTGCTTGAGCCATAATATTTGTGCACAGCAGCTTCCAGCAGCTACATATTCTGCCTCAGCAGTGGATAATGCAACCGATACTTGTTTCTTACTATGCCAACTTATTAATGAGTTTGAGAATAGATGACACGTTCCACTAGTGCTTTTTCTATCGGATTTGCAGCCAGCAAAATCTGAATCGGAGAATCCTACCAAATGACACTCATTTCCTTTTGGATACCATAGGCCATATGTAGTAGTTCCACGTAAGTATCGCAGAATTCTTTTGACAGCTTTCAAGTGAGATTCTTTTGGACAAGATTGATATCTTGCACACATACACACACTAAACATGATGTCTGGTCTTGAGGCAGTAAGATACAATAGTGAACCTATCATACCTCGGTATAATTTCACGTCAACCTCTTTACCTTTCTCATCTTTGTCTAGATTTGTATTTGTTGCCATAGGTGTGTCAATTTCCTTTGCTTCACTCATTCCAAATCTTTTGAGCAGCTCCGTACAATATTTAGTTTGATTCACAAACGTTCCATGACTGAGTTGCTTGATTTGTAGGCCAAGGAAGAAATTTAGCTCACCCATGAGACTCATCTCAAATTCACTCTGCATAAGCTTAGAAAAGTCTCTAGAGTACCCTTGACTAAGGAGAAATTTGCTCAAACGTTCGTACCAAACCCGAGGGGCTTGTTTAAGACCGTATAGAGCACGTTTCAGCTTATAAACATGAGTTGGATACATGTAATTCTCAAAGCCGGGTGGCTGAGCAACATAGACTTCTTCATTTATATAGCCATTTAGAAAGGCACTCTTAACATCCATTTGGAATAGTTTGAAGTCTTTAGAACAAGCATAAGCAAGTAAGAGGCGAATAGCTTCGAGACGTGCTACAGGAGCGTATGTCTCTTCATAATCAATACCTTCCTCTTGATTGTAACCTTGGGCAACTAATCTAGCTTTGTTTCTAGTAATAACACCGTTTTCATCAAGTTTGTTACGAAAAACCCATCTAGTGCCTATTACTTGATGATCTCCCGGATGAGGGACTAAGTCCCAAACATCATTCCGTTTAAATTGGTTTAGTTCTTCTTGCATGGCCATTAGCCAATGCTCATCAAGTAATGCATCCTTAGCGTTTTTCGGCTCAACTTGTGAAACAAAAGCAAAATGATGGCAGAAGTTACTTATCTTTGAGCGTGTTGTAACGCCCCTTGAGATGTCTCCTATTATATTATCAATTGGATGGTCTTTCACGTTTGTCCAGGCCTTGGGAAGTTCTTCATTGTTTGAGATGCTTTCTTTTTCATTTTCATTGTGAGACTCATCTTTCTCTCTCTCAGCATCTTTCTTTACAATACTTTCATCCTCATCTTCCTTATCCTTGACAATGTCTTCAGTGGATGTGCCTGCACCATTAAATGAAAGACCTTTCTCGACATATTTTGCATAAGATTCATCAAAAGAAACGTGTACTACACTTCCTTTACCAAGTATGGCTCCCCGATTGTTATCTCCATAGGTGACATACCCCTTTTTCTTTGCTTGAAACTCAACGAAAAGAGATAGGTCTCCAGTCATGTGTCTTGAACATCCGCTATCAAGGAACCACAACCTTTCGGCAATGTCAAGACACTTTTCCTGCAAGATTAATTTAAAGAGGGAGGTCCCCAATTTTCATTGGGTCCTTGGTAGTGAGTACACAATTTGTTGCACTTAGGCAACCATTGAAATACTCCTTTAGGAACTAAAATTCTCCTAAATTTGCATTTTTCAATGGTATGTCCCTTTTTGCAACAATAATGACAGGTAATATGATGAGAATATGGAGTTTTGCTAGTTGATACTTTTGGTACAAAAGTGTATTTACTATATAAAGGAGTATACGATCTTTTGAACTTGTTTGGATCAACTGCAAAAGTCACTTTTGGTTGTAGAGCCTTGTCTAACTTGGCTTTTAGATCTCTCACTTCTTTTTGCCAAATGTGACATGTCTCACAACCAAACCATGATGTAGGATCTATTTCAACTTTGTCCTTTTGAATGTCTAGCATAGATTGTTTTAAAGCTTCCATATCCCTTTCGGTTTTCTCAACTTTTGATTCAAGATATGAAAATATTTTCTTATTTGAGGCCAAAAGTTTGAAAGCTTTAATTGCATCTCTATGTAATTCTTCAAAAGCAAGTTTTAGTTGAGAATGAGATACCTTATCTACGAGTTCAGGTTTAAGATGACTTACAGCTTTCTTTTTCTTGTTTTGATGAGCCATGAAACATAGGTTTGCTGATTCTTCTTCATCGCTTGACGAGCTTTCACTAGATGAATCACTTTCCCATGCTATGTAAGCTCTTTTAGATTTGTTATGACCTTTGCTTTGGTTCTTCTCCTTTTCTTTCTTAAGGTATGGACAATCCGGTTTGTAGTGACCGGCTTTCCCACAATTGAAGCAAAGACCTTTGATCTTTCCTTTGTTGTCGTCATCTTGTTTGAACATGTTTGATTGCTTTCTATAGTTGATCAATCCTTTGTCGGAATGTTTTGCTCCATTTTTCTTTAGATATTTGTTGTATCTTCGCACAAACAGTCCCATTTCCTCATCATCGGAGTCTTCGTCATCACTTGTGTCACTATCCTTTGGCTCTCGTTTTGAGGTCTTGGAGCTCGAAGCTTTTAGAGCTATTGACTTCTTCTCTACCTCTTTCTCCATGTTCTTTTCTTTCTTTGTCCTCTTCTCATGCATGTCAAGGCATTTAAGATGCTGTTCATGTTCCTCTAGTTTACCAAAGAGAGTGGTAATGTCTAAAGTGTTGAGATCATTTGCTTCCTTAATTGCTGTAACTTTGGGCTGCCATTCCCTGTTCAAACACCTTAAGATTTTGTTAGTAGCAACTGCATTGGAAACAGGTCTATCAAGAGAATTTAATCGATTTTTCAGGTGAACGAATCTTTTCTGCATGCTTTCGATGGTTTCACCATCTTCCATGTGGAAAAGTTCGAACTCTTGAGTTAACGTATTGATCCTAGCTAGTTTGACATCATCCGTTCCCTCGTGGGCAACTTGCAATGTGTCCCACATAGCTTTAGCTGATCTACAATGGGAAACGCGATAGTATTCATCAACTCCTAGAGCTGAGATTAGAATGTTTCTCGCTTTCCAATCGTATGCATATTTCTTTTCATCTTCAGCATTCCAAGTATCTTCTGGTTTTGGAACAACTGCACCAGCTGCATTTGTCATAGTGATCTGAAATGGACCATTGACAATAGCTGTCCAGATGTTCCTATCAATTGCATTGATATGGACACACATACAATCCTTCCAATAGCCGTAGTTTTCTCCGTTGAAAACTGGAGCTCTATTGTGAGCCCCTTTAGGTCCAGAAGCCATCTTTCCAATAAGTGTTTCACGTAGCACGGAATAAACCAGAGCTCTGATACCACTTGTTAGACGCTGGCCTTAGGATCTAGAGGGGGGGTGAATAGATCGTTCACAGTTTTACGGATTTAAACGACTTTTCAGCGGAAGTGAATTCTGAATCGACTCGCGTCTATTCCGAACCACTATCGAAACGATTATATATGTGTTTAAAAAAACCAGTCAAAGACTTGAAGTAAATGATAAGAGTATATGTTGCAGAATCAAAGCGTTTCTCTTATTGAAAATCAGATTAACTTTTTGTATGATGGACAATGTTTGCAATGCAGTAAGAGTGATAGAAACAAATATACAAACACTTGGTGATAATGATCAAATTGAAGGTAATTCAATGTGTGGTGGATTGTGATGTTTATGTAAGAACTTAATTCACAATCTTAACACTCGAATCGTTGATCAATTTGCTATTATAACCAAATATGAACAGAATGTAAATGAAAAGGTAAAAGCGACAAGAACACGATATTTGTTTAGGCAGTTCGTCGATCGTCCTCGCTACGACTACGTCTGCCCCCAATTCCAAATTGAAATTGGGTAATCTTTCATTAATGTTGAAAGTAGTATATACAAAGAAGATAACAAAGCGATAAACGATAAACCAATTATGTCGATCCTTTGAATCTTCTTCCCCCTTAATCTTGAGCAAGATCAAGGTTATCCAAGAGCTTCACTTTGATTCCCTTCTGCAGTGTCTTGATTCCTTGAACTCCCCGTTCCTCAATCGTTACACTCAGCCGAATCCTCAATGAACGCCTCTTGATAAAAACCCCCAAGAACCACCTGTCGTGGAGGACAAAACCCGCAGATTTTATTCACCAACAAACCCCACAAACCTTCACCCACTAGGAATCTTCAATTCCGTTCCATGGACGTTATCGAACTCATCACTAACCCGCAACGCAAGAATGATTATGTGTAATTGTGTTGGAGATGATGAAGAATGAAGATGAGAAGCGTTTGTGTATCTTTCAGTCGTTGGTGTTACTGAATAATTAACCCTTGCACAATATATATGATTGCATAGCAGTTGGAATCAAGAATAACTGAATTTTGGACTCTCTTGATCAGTTAGGTCGACCTCTTGTAGAGGTTAGGTCGACCTAGCAGTGCTTGCTGAATTTTGCTCCCAGTTAGGTCGACCTGTTGAAGGAGTAGGTCGACCAGAATCCTCTTCTGGTGCGTTCTGGGAACATTTTCTCAGATTAGGTCGACCTAGTTGCTATGTAGGTCGACCTAACAGACTGATATGAAGATTTCTTCATTTTGAGTCGACCTGAATGGTCTGTGAGTCGACCTAGCAGAAGTATATGGATTTTCCTTCATTTTAGGTCGACCTGGGTTGACAGTAGGTCGACCTAACTGCTGATTTTCTGCATTTTTCATGTTCAGCTTGTGTTGAGTTGACTTATATGCATAGTAGATCATCTTGTGCTTTCATGAGTGATCAAATGCTTTACTTTTCTGATTCCTCCTTGTTGTTTGGATGCTCATTTGAGTTTGCCATAAATCAAAAACATCTTTGAGTGTAATCTTGTATTCACAACTGGCTCCTCGAATCGCTTAACTAGAAACAAATAATGGCTGGTTGATTTTGACTCTAGAAAGAGGACAAAGATCATATGTGCTAATGATAAGTACCTTAATATTGAAGGTATGGGAATTATCAAAGTCAAAGTGAAGAACAATAAAAGTATTCTGATCAAATATGTTTGATATATTCCTAGCATAAAGAGAAATCTGACGAGGGTGGGTCAGCTCCAAAAAGGTTTCTCAATAACTATGAAAAATAATCTTTTAAAGTTGTATGATTCTGATCAGAAGCTGATTATGCAATATGAGCAGGAAAGCAACAGAATATGCAAGGTGAATGTAGAAACAACTTAAATTAAATGCCTTAGAAGGTGCTGAAGGTGACACTGAGCTGTGGCATAAGAGATTAAGGCATCTGAATTTCAAAAGCTTAAGGCACTTGAGCTTTAAGAATTTGGTACATGGCATTCTTAAGTTTGTGAAGCGCGAGAAGTTATGTGAGATATGCATGAAAGACAAGCAACCTAGATTTCCATTTGCATCAGAAGTAGCCCCAAGAGCAAAACATGCTTTGGGAGTAATGCACTATGATGTATGTGGACCATTTGAAGTACCTTCACTTGGAGTAAACAAGTACTTTATGTATTTTGTTGATGAGTTCACAGAGATGACATGGGTAGCACTCATCAAGTTTTAGCATGAATTGTTTACTGAGTTTCAGAAGTTCAAGGTGAAGGCTGAAAACCAGAATAATCAGAAGTTGAAAGTTATCATAATTGATAGTGAAAGTGAGTATAACTCTACAGAGTTCAAGAGGTTCTGTGAGAAGAATGAAATTGAGCATGAGGTGACTGCTCCATACATTCCTCAACATAATGGTCTTGCTCAAAGAAGAAATATAATTTTGCTTGATATGCCAAGGACCATGCTGAAAGAGAAAAATCTCTCTCACACCTTGTGGGGAGAAGATGTTGCCACTACGGCATATGTGCTTAATAGGTGTCTAACAAAAAAAATGAAGGAAACTATTCCTTTTGAGAAGTGGACTGGATATAAGCAAAGTGTGAGTCATTTTAGGGTATTTGGTTCATTTTGTTACAAATATGTTCCAAGTGCTGCTAGAAAGAAGTTGGATGATAGAAGCAAAGTAATATTGTTGATTGGGTACCAGGGTACAAGTGCTTATAAGCTTTATTGTCCCATCACTAATAAGGATGAATTCAGTAGAGACGTCATTTAAGAAACATAAGCATGGGATTGGAGCAAGTCTCAATTCAACTCTGGTGTAGTGTCAACACCTGATTTAACTTTTGAAGATACTTTTAAATATGAAGGGAATTCTGCCTCTGAAAATGAGTCAAAGTCAGAAGATGACTCTGAAGCTGAAATTGAGTCTGATTCTGAAGGAGGTTCTAAAGATGAGTCAGAAGTTGAAGGTTATTCTGAAGGTGAGTCTGATTCTGATCCAGATTATGATGATGATCTAGAATTTGGTAGTCAAGCATTTGAAGGAGGTCAAGATTCTGAAGGGGGAACTTCTAAAGGTAGAACTTCTGAAGGTAGTCCAACTTTTGAAGGTGGTCCAGCATCTGATATTGTTCTAGCATCCGAAGTAGATTCTGAGCAAGTTCATAGGCCACGAAAAATCATACAAATACCGAGAAGTTTTGCAGAGTTTGACATGTTGCATGATACTAAGATATACTCTGAAGGAGAAGTCGTTCAGTGTGTCCTGTTAGTAGACTTTGAACCAGTGAGTACTGAAGAAGATCTCAAGAAGAAAGTGTGGCTGAAGGCCATAAAAGAATAACTTAAGTCTATATAAAGAAACAAGAATTGGGAGTTGACTTAGCTTCCAAAGCATAAGAAAGCCATCAGTACGTCAGATGGGTTTTCAAAATATAGCTGAAGTCAGATGGATCAATTGGCAAACACAAAGCAAGGTTAATAGCTTAGAGGATATCTACAGAAATCTGATTTAGACTACTTTAAAGTGTTTGTGCTTGTAGTTAGACATGAAACAATTAGATTGGTGATTGCTATAGTTATAAATACAAATGACATCTGAGGCATCTGGATGAGAAATCTGCATTTCTAAATGGTCCATTACAAAAAAAGGTATATGTGTCACAGCCTCCTGAATTTGTGAAAAATTATATGAAAAATCCAACACCTTCACATAAAAGACTTCTTTTCCTATTTTAGCGTCGGAAAATGAAATTGATTGTTTATAAATAAGTGTTTTATTTATATTTCTATTCGTGAAATTGCTTGCTTTTAATTTCTATCTGTAACTTTGTAACTTATGTTATTATACTAATACTATGAATGTTATATATTATATATGACATTCTAGTTAGTCTAAAACGAAAAAGCAGTCTTTATTAGAGACATTTTTGTGAGACCAAACAATAATAACGAGTTGACTCGACAATATAATCTAGAAAGGCTTGAATGTTTTGGAAGCAACGTGTGGTAGTTTAAACTGAAAATTTGTTTGAACTCAAGTCAAATATGTAACGCGCTTATTCAACACGTCATTCGTCTTTTTTCTCTTCGAAATTAAGCAACCTTATAAGCTTCCTACTCTATATATACACATTTTTTGCTTCTATACTTTTTCATTCACATAACATCATCCTTCATATATTAACTTCATCATCATCAACAACATCATGAGCTATATTAACAACCAGCAACAAGCACCTATATCATATCCACCTCCAAGTGAGGCTTATTCTACTTCTCAATATGTAACTGCCCCACCACCAATGGGTTACCCTTCCAAGGATGCCCCTCAGCAAAAGATTCCAGATCAAACAACAAGCAGAGGTGATGGTTTCTGGAAGGGATGTTGTGCTGCTTTGTGTTGCTGCTGTGCCATAGATATATGCTTTTGAGTTCTGATTCAATCATTCAATAGTGTGCTTATTGTTATCACTATTTTTTACGTCTGTTGTATTCTTTGTAGTTTGTAGAATAATAAGGATTTTTATCTCTTTGGATATTATGTATTTATTTCTCCATTTTATACTTTATACTTGATATCATGTACTGTATTTTTTTGTAGTAACTTTATGTTGTATTTAGTCGTTGTAATATAATTTTTATCTTAATAAGTCAAATGCTGCATCAATATAATATAATAGTGATGACTTGTAACACTTGCTATTGGTTTGGTTTTTCAAAAGAATCCAATTAAGCATAAAAGCAATAAATCGGATATCATTTTGTGAATATTGGTTTATAAACAGGTTTTTTTTTTCTCCTTAAGCAATGACACAAATGTTTCCTTTATCACCATTTCTTTGAATGGATTATTTCTTGATCGAATGGATTTATAAGCTAATTTCAATTTATCATCGTTAGTATTTAGATATCACTCTTTTACTTTGTCAATCAAAAAATTTAGAAACTATCACTACAAGAAAATTGACATGTACTGACAGACAAAATCCGTCACTATATGCCTATTTTCCGTAGGTAAAAGCATCATCGACGGACATGTTGACTGTGCACTATGCTACGTGACTAACAACGGATTTTTGTGTGTCGGTTAATGTTTTACTGACGGACAAACACCTTTTTACCTACAGAGTTTGTTGTCTGTCACTGTTTCTCCCAAAAAGATTTTTTTGTTTTAGCTACGACATCTGACCGTAGGTAAAAGTGGTATCCTGGATTTTTTTTTTGAAAACCTGCACTTTTTTTATTGTTTCAAATGTAAATAAATTTTAAATTAATATTTAAATTAATTAATAGCATCCATAATCCAAAATTGTCAACACAACCATGGTCAAAAATAATTAATATTTAAAATTTATTTCAAAATATGTAGCCATTTACATTGGACAAATCAGAAACTAAGTTTCATATACATTTGTTCATCAATTATGACATTAATATTGAATACTATAAGAAGCAAAGAACAATGATTTTCCTCATTCAGGCTTGTCTAGTTTTGATATAAACTTTATTTGGTTTCTAAAATTATCTCTCTAAAACACCAATAAAATCAAAGGGCAATAAATGTTCATCTGCACACAATAATTTTCCTCATTCAAGTCTGTCTAAATGATCATATCGTCTTCGCCAGTATAGTGAAGCTTCATATCGTGTTCTGAAATTCCAGATGTATGGCTTGATTTCTCTAAAGCTTCGAGAATTTCCTACATGCAGAGACATGCAGCTTGTTACTCCAAAAAAATGTGTAAGTTTGTTTTAGAGTCCAAGAATGGAAAAACACATACACTCTATACATGAACAAGTATCATAATTTGTTGAAATTCAGCAGGAACATGAAAGAAATCAAACAATTATTATAATTTGTTTAAACAGAAAGGGAAGCAAAAGTAATTAGATAAATAAGATCAATTAGAACATATACGCAAATTTTTGTAATTATAGGTAACTCAAGTATAAAAATTATCATTAACTTTAATACCTTAAAAGTGTAGTGAGTTAGTGTCACTCGTAGTTTGCTGATTGTTACCATTAAAATCATTTGGGGCACTTGTAACATTAGGTACCTACATGAATGAAGTGTATATCACTTTTTTCGTTAGTAATTTTAAAAATTAAATAAAAAACTTCATACCTCTTGAGCTACAGCTTGTAAGACAGCATTAATCTGAGGATCGGCAGAAAATCGCATTTGAAGCACAACAACAATATTTCCAAGTAAGTTTTCTACTTTTTGAAGTCTATTTTCTGAATTAGTGGTGCGTTGAGATGAAACATTTGAAATTTCATGACGTGGAATCTTGCCAAGACAACGGACACGTCCTCTTCTTTCAGGCCCTTTCACTTTTGAATATGCATCATTCTTCCAATTTATAGAATCTTGAGTGACTTCCAAATTTTCTACCATATGGTTCTTTAAATCCTCCTACATAATTATCAGTTTAAAAGGAGCAGGACACAATTAATCCAATAAACATACACCTTATATAGGTTAATCCCACAACCGGTATATCATATGTAAACATGTAATATTTGCATCTTAATTAAGGCAAGAAACATGAAATATGGTCCGATTTGCATCTTAATCTATTAAATGAAGAAAAATATCAACACACAGAACAACATGTGATATCAGTATCTGCAGCTGATTCCATTCTATCTAAACACGAAATCAAACATTACTATTCTAACTAGGCAACAATTACTATAGTTTTTCATTTTTGTACCACAACAATATTCAAATATAAATGGCAAGAAATGGATAATATGGACAATAACTAATTAACATTGGACATGGGTAGAAACTTACAATTGTAGCAGCTGCCTTTTCAGTTACAATACTCCCATCTTTTCGAGTTCGTGTATCAATATAAATTTCAGCTCGTGTAGGTGGTACTCCTCTAGCCTTGGTTGTCTAAAATTAGTTATGAGAATGTTAAACATTTTATTTATAATAAAAAATTAAAGTACTAATACAAGTGACATAAGAAAACATACCATCTCATGAATTAGCCTAGGAAGATTTTTGGTTCCCATGCAATGTAAATCCTCAAATTTTGAGCGATTCCTTTTGTTAATTTGACTTATTTTCTATAACCAATAAATAAAAGAAAAAAATTAGGAAGCATAAATTTTATAACAGGAAATAAAGGGTTGATAGGTAAAAGTACAAATACATATACCTGTCCATCCTTGGAACACCAATGATGTACCAAAGCACGATATTGGGAAGGATCAACCCTTTTGTCAGGGATGCTAGAAACCATTTCCTCCTCTGTCTTACTTCCATCACACCCTTTTGATTTCAAATCATGCTTAAATTGCCTCCACTTACTATTCATGTTATCCTTTAGTATTTGTGTTGTTTGCTCAGTCAATTCAGGAACAAACTGAAACTTACTCTATTATAAGAATCATTAAAAACAGTAAATTTATTATATATCATCAACCAATAAAATCTTACAATAACTGAGTGGATATAAAACTTGTAAAATCATATGCAAACCTTAATTAAATCAATCATGCTGGTAATATAGGACTCGGACATGTCTTTCCAAGAAAGATAGTTAATAGGAGCACATTGGTGTCTCCTTACCAAGCTCCCTATTGCATTCAGTAGAGTTTTTCCTTCCCAACCTATAGGATTTCCCAAAGTGTCTACCTCAACAAGTATAAATTCTCCAGCAGGCATGTCCCACACATCTAACATATGTGAATAACCCCTGGTCTTTTTGTCACCTAAACCAAAGTAATAAAATTGAAGTTTCTAAATTAAAAAAATATGTAATAAGTGAATAAATAAAATTTGTAGTTGCTTACTATGGAACTCAGTATGACTTCCTTCTTCATTGACATTGCTATCAATTGATTGCTCTTTTTCCAATGATTGGTCATTATGGTGAACAACATTCAACTTTCTCCGCCTTCCCATGGTACTTGATCTAATAAAGAGATAAAACAATTATTATAGTTGCTGTAAATGTAAAATAAGTGTATTTAAAAAATAGAATAAAAATGGTCCATATTTAAATAATGAAAATTCAATTAAAGTTTGAGAGAAATTTTAAGCTATGAAAAAGATGGAGAAATGGAACACTTCCCTTAGTTATCTTTTTCTGTTGCGGTTAAATCACTATCTACTTGTCAAACTTGCTCATATTATGCTCAGTTTTTTATAGCTTTCCACAACTAAACAATAACTAAATTTTAAGATCATTAGGTAAATAAGATTTTTAATAGATATAATAAACTTTGAGGACAGGAACAAATATAAATATAAGTAGAACTCCATTTGTCATTGGACTTTTGATCTTTGTATAAAACATGCCATTTTATTTGAGAATGCACACAAATAAACATTATTTCAATGTCATCTACCACCACTCTCATATCTGAGTTTTGTAAAAAAGCTCTAGGAGCATCTCAAACACTGTAGAGTTTCTTGTTTTCAAGGATTACAACAAATAATGAACGAGTCATAAAAGGAGAATATCAAATGAAGCAAAAAGAAAAAGTTCCATAGAGATTAAACCGAACACAGAAGATATTCTAATGAAATTTCCAAGAATGTATCATATCATAGATATGCTAACAAGCACATATTTAGTTTACTAACTCATAAATCATAGAAGACAAAAGTGAGTGTTAAGTATCTGAAATAAGCATCAACATTTTAAAGATATGTATGTTCTTTAAAGATATGCGCAAATGAATTAGAAACTTATTGCAGAATGTGGAACCAAACAGTACATAAGAAAACTACCTTTAGTGTATATCTGCAGCTGAGAACTCGTTATCTGGTAGAGAAGCAACCCCCTTGTGATAAGCTCAACTGAAAATTGAATTAAAAGAAACCATGTAAGATGAAAAGTAAAAGATATATTTGGTATGTATGTCCTTTAAATATATGTGCAAATGAGTTGAAACATAATGCAGAATATGGACCGACCAGTACATAAGCAATTACATCACACTCTGCAGCTTAATGACTACCTTTTCTATTCAAATATAGGGGATGATTATAATTCAGTGCAACAGTCTATAAAATGGAAACATATAATATTTGAAGCAGGGAGTTCCCCCCTTTGAATCCATCCCTACTTGTCCATTGATAAGGTGCAAATCAACCTTTGTAGATACTGCTAGCTCCCCTGTGCTTAACTATACCTATACCAAGACAACTAACAGTGCTAATTTAATCCAAACCTAAAATCACATTTGATGCTAAACCGATAATAACAAAATCACAATTGATTTTAAGCTAAATCGATAATAACAAATTCACATCTGATAACATTTCTTCAAAATATAATTTAATACGTTGAACTATAACCTAGTTGAACCAAAATCAAAATCACATATCAAAAAAAGTTACAAAATCATGAACACACAAAATAAACAAGGATAATCTACGATTCAACGATAACTGCAATCGGTGCTTGAAAAATATACCTTTTGTACTGCTGAGAAGTGATTCAACGAATCGATCGAGAGTGATTCTACGATTAAGATCGATTCGATGATTGAAATCGGAAGGAAGTCTAGAGATTTTAGCTAATCGAGTAGGATCGAATCGACGATTCAAAGCAAAGTGAGGTTTCAAGTTCTCAGCGATTAGAATGGGATCGATTATGAAATTCGCTTCAAATAGATCGATGATTGAGAGTATGATCGACGATTTTAGAGGTTTTAACATTTTGATTGAAGTTTTGCAAGTATGATTGAAGGAGGAGAATCGATAACTAAAACCTAAATAAACAAAACGATAACTTTACCAAAGTCTGAGTTTTTTTGTTTTAAAAAAATATTGAATAAATTTCTATTTATTTTATAAAGTGAATCAGATTTTATATATTGTGGCGTAAACAAACAAAAAAAATTAAAAAAAAAAATCAAAAAGTAAAAAAAGTTACGAAAATATCAGAAACAGTAGATGCAAGGCGTGGCAAAAGATTTTTTTACAAGTGGCCATTACTGGATTTGAAAGATCTATTCAATTCAATTTAACTCAAATTTTAAATTTCCAAATAAATAATCAACCCTATTAATCACCAATTAATTCAATTTAATTTTATTTAATTACATGAATCTGAAAAGGCACATGCTCATGGACTTGTTGCTAGGTTGGACTCCTAACAGAACACGCGTAGATCAACTCTCGGTAAAAATAATATAAAATAAAATATAGTTTTAGTGAGAGCAAACTATTGTCCATAGGTAAATCCTTCTAACTGACTGTGGGCATAGGGAAAATTTCTTGTAGTGTATCTTAAGAATATTGCTTCTTTTTTATTTTCTGGAGCTCCTAACGTATCATATCTTATGTAGAATTTTGTGAGGTTTGTGTACACGGTCTAAATTTACAAAAGAGTTAGAATACATAATTTTTAATAAACATGTTTTCATTTTAGTTTGTTAGACATTCTTTTGCGTTCTAATGAGATGAGCCAGACGCCTAGGACAATTGTGGCAGAATGTGTCACAATTGTTATTTCCGTTGTTATTGTTGTTGTCAACTTCAGTCATAATTATGTGTTTTGAGACAAAAGACACTTCTAGTTCTAGCCTCTTGGATTTTTGTTTTTATTCTACTTTTACAGAGGTTTTTGTATGCGGTTCATTTGATTTCGTGATTGAATAACAATTGTTCAGTTGGAACATTACCTCGCATAAATTAGTAAAAACAAAACTAACTGGAGATGTTAATGGGTTAGTAATTATATACAAAATATATTGATATTAACAGATAGACAAAAAATATAAACAATACTTAAAATAATAAAAATTATGAGATGTCTTTAAAAACTACCACTAGTCTCTGACAATGGGGTCATTTTGTTGTTGAAAAGTAAATTTTATAATGACTTAAATAGTCTTTTGGTCTCTGTAAATTGGCGTGTTTTTATTTTTTCATCCCTGTATTTTTATTTTTGGGGATAAAGTCCTCAAATGTTAAATTTCATTTGATTTTAGTCCCTAAAGTGAAAATTCACAGGAAACTCTGCAGGTTTCCTGCGGATTTTCCTTCGAATTTTCCCACGGATTTCAATTTTAAGGACGCAAACTAAAAAGATTTTAACATTCAAGGACCATTTCCAAGAAAAATAAGATACAGGGACGAAAATCAAAAACACGCCAACTTACAGAGACCAAAAGACTATTTAAGCCTTTTATAATTATCGTATCCTCAAAGATTGGTAGTTTCAAATACCGTTCAACAGCTTTTAAGATTTCAAGTAGAGAAAGATTTTATATTTGTGTGATGCATGAAAGTATATGACAAAAAATAAATGACAGAAAGTAAAATGGAAATTTCAGTATTAACTATAAGAAATTTTGCTAGAGGTAGATTTCTTCATTACGTATTTATCATGCATAACATAGGTTGGTAATATGTTCTTCTACCCACCTATTAATATTACCACATGTTGCTCTCATTTGTATCTCTTGTTGGTCTTAATTTCGTGAGATCAATGCATTATCGAATAACTATTATCACAATAACCAACGCAAAGCATTAAGTTCTGACCATTATAGAGCAGCAGGACTCCACATCGATCCTAGTAAAATATGTGCAGATATTGAACCTAACCATATGTCTAGGCATTAATATTCAATAGATGGTTATCTTGGACTAGTAATGACAATCACCTTTCGAATGTCAACTCATACCATGAAAATAAGTTTTAAGTAACAAATATAAAATAGGCATTGAGAATAAAGAGTCATCAATATTAAAGATTATATAGACTTACATAAAACATCATGACCTATTTAATACATAAAATGACTACATCTAACCTATGTTAAAGAGATTTTTAGCTACGTTTACTTATCGTAGTTGTTTCGATAATCTCGCATGGTTATGATTGGAAGTTTATCTGCCTTGTCATTTGATCACTGCTTTCCCCTTTGAGTTCCCTCTCTTATTCTCATGTTATAGATCTAGGTAAACCTACTCCAATTTTATACTACATCACTCCACTAAAACTTCCTTTAAACTGAACTGGAAACCTCTATTTATTTATAGGTGTGGATTTAGAGCCCTTGCTAGGCCTAGTGCACTTACGCCTAACGAGCCTCCTTATTTCTAAGTTAAGCAATGTTAGTTATCTGATAGGTAGCCCTAGCTGTCTTGCCTCGCTAAGCACATCGCCTCTACACTTAGTGCACAAATCCTTTCTTCACCATGAAGTATTGGAACTTGAAAATGTCATTTGGCCTCCTGAGCTTGCTTATAGCGCTTGTGTCCTGGCATAGCGAGCCTTGGTTTTTAGTTTTTTATTTGGTTTGGTCTTTGTGTCTTGGCTTGTGGTTTTCTAGTCCTTTTTACTTGTTTTCAATTAATACTAGCTAGAAAAGTCCAAACAGATGTTCTATCACTTTTCATAGATAAATTGGGGGTTTTATATTAATTGCTTGTAAAATATGTCAATAAAAGCCTACGTATTTTACGTAAATTTTCCACTTATCAGATATCGTAGTTACCTGATTACAGCTGTGCGTGTTAGATCTCGAGTATGTTGATTCTGGACTTAGCTTTTACTTTACGAGGTTTTAGCTCGAAGTTTATTGGACGGACGTCTATGGGGCCTTACCGACCAAAAGTTCGATACGGCTTCCTTCTCCTAGGTGAAGATCTGGTTTGAGGTCGACGAGTGGCTGACCTACCATGGCCTCTAGAGTGGCTAGCTACCAAGAGCGGAGTGCACTGGTTGTTGTCTTTTCATGGTTTTTCCACTTTCTTTATATGAGTATGTCGCGGCGCGAAAAATACCTAAGTGTAACAAACGCTCGAAATACAACAGAGTCGCCATTAAATTTTATTCATTCCAAAAGGAAATAGAAAATATCGATAAAACCCAAAAGAAACTAAAATATGGTCGTCGCAACTAAATTCGAGTTCAGAAGTTAGTTATGCGAGAGGAAAGTATTAGCACCCCTCACATCCGTTATACTCAACGAGAACTATTTGGTTAGCTTTGCAAATAGAATGTTGGTTATATTGATAGCGATTGGAGTGGAGACTTGGATGATAGAAAGAGCCTACTAGTTTTGTGTTCTTTATGGGAGATACTGGTTTTATTTGAATGTCAAAGAAGCGACCAATAATCACATTGTCGACTTGTGAAGTCGAGTATGTTGCCACCACATCATGTGTTTGTCATGCAATTTGGCTAAGGAACTTGTTTAAAAGAGTTAAAAATGTCACAAGAAGATCATATAAAAATATGTGTTCTCAATAAATCAACACTTGCTTTGACAAAGAATCTCGTCTTTCATGAAAAAATAAGCACATCAACACCTATTACCACTTCATAAAGAGAATGCATCGAGAAGGAAGTGAAGTTGATGTATGTAATGTCTCAAGATCTCAAATTGGAAAGAAAGAGTATGCTTGGAGTCACAAATTAAATTTAAAGAGGATGAAATATTAAACTTGATTTGAGTCTATCCTTATTATTTGTATTTTGGTTTTTTGGGTTTAGGTAATTTTAAGTAATGTTTTAAAAAAAAATTGTACTGTTTGGAATGAGAAGACATTTCTCATGTAGTTATAATATTTTTTAAAAGACTTTTGAGACTTTTAGAGTTAAAAACTCTCTAGATTTATAGTGTGTCTACTTAGAATATTATAAATTAGAATGTAATCCTTGCATCAAACAAAGTATAAAAAAATTTCTTACCTACTAAATTTCTAATCAAACCTCTAATATTTTTAAACACTTTCTTAAAGACAAAAGTCCTTATTTCTCATTCTTGCTCTCTTGAAAGACAATAAGTTGATTTTTTTTCTTCTCCCGGGTGGTAGATGCTCATGATATTTGTTAGTTTTATTAGTTTTGAGGTTAGAGTGGTGCAGAAAGCCGGCTTTATCCTAAAACAAACAAAAAAAGCAGTCTTTGTTGGAGACGTTTTTTGTGAGACCAGACTAGAATGACGAGCTGACCACACAGTAATCTAGAAAGGCTTGAATATCTTAGAAGCAAACGCGTGGTAGTTGAACTGAAAATTTGTTTGAAAATCATAAAGAATAACCGACATAATCAATGTGTCACAAAGCAAAGCAAATAGCGTCTCAAACTTAAATCAAATATGTAAACGCCGTCATACACTTTTCTTTCCCACGCCCTCTTACGCGTTTACCCAACACGTCATTCCTCAAATCAAACCTATATATACACATTTTTGCTTCTATACTTTTCATTCACATATCATCATCCTTCAACTACTCTTTCATATATTAACTTCATCATCATCAACAACATCATGAGTCAGTTTAACAACCAGCAACAGGCACCTATATCATATCCACCACCAAGTGAGGCTTATTCTACTTCGCAATATGTAACTGCACCACCACCTATGGGTTACCCTTCCAAGGATGCTTCTGAAGCCTATCCTCAACAAAGGATTCCAGATCAAACAACAACCAGAGGTGATGGTTTCTGGAAGGGATGTTGTGCTGCTTTGTGTTGCTGCTGTGCCATAGATATCTGCTTCTAACTTCTCATTCCATCATACAATACAACATACATACTGTGCTTATTATTACCATTGTGTCTTTAGCTCTGTTGTTTCCTAGTGTATTCTTTGTAGTTTGTAGAAGAATAAGGATTTTTACCGTTTTGGACATTATGTATTTATTTATCCATTTTTTTATGGATGGTGAAATTTGTTTCCCTTGTATTGGATACTTCATACTTTATCATGTATTTTTTTTTTAGTAACTTTAATTATGTTGTAATTAGTCGTTGTAATATTAATTTTTTATGAAGATTTTTTTATCTTATCATGTCAATGTAATATTAATTTTTTATGAAGATTTTTTTATCTTATCATGTCAAATGCTGCATCAATATAATATAATATAATAGTGGTGACTTGTAACACTTTCTATTGGTTTGGTACTTAAATTGAAAGTGTTACATATATTTTTCTGATTAAAATATATTTTTCTTTTCATATACAGAATTAAAATATAAAATTAAAATTAAAATATATTGGTTTGGTACTTGTAACACTTTCTCTTGGTTTGGTACTTAAATTAAAATATATTTTTCTTTTCATATACTTAAATTGGTTTGGTACTTTAATTTTTTATACAGAATTTTTTTATCTTTTCATATATTTTTCAAAATTTCTGATTATGTAATTATGTCTCCTTTTCCATGGCTCCTTCCATTACTATTAGGCAGTAAAAAATCCTTACTCTCTCGCAAATATTTATCTGAACCCGTTCAAGTTTAATGAAAAAATTCGATTTTGATTCCACCTCTTAACAGAATAGCAGATAGTGGAATTGGAAAATTCTGTATTCCATATTTTGTGTGTTTACAAGAATATATTTTGGGATATATACAATTCAGTATTAGCTTATTTAGGTATGTAAGTCTCCTGTAATAAAGCTATAATAAATCTATAATAAAACTGTAATCTCCTATAATTAATCTATATCAAAAAGTATCCCTATAATTTCTCTTAACACCCTCCCTCAAACTCTAGTTGGTATGGTGGATGCCAACTGGAGTTTGCTTAATAAATCTTTGAAGCGCATCGGATTATGTGTTTTGGTGAAGGTATCAGCCGGTTGGTCCACAGAAGGAATAGAAATCAACTGTATGGTGCCATTAGTAACATGATGACGTACAAGGTGACAATCAATTTCAATGTGTTTTGTGCGCTCATGAAAAACGTCATTATGGGAAATTTGGATAGCACTTCTATTATCACAATGAAGCATAGTAGCGGATGATTATGTAGCGCCCATATCATTTAACAACCATCGTAACCAAAGTAACTCAGCAGTAGCATCAGCAAGAGCGCGATATTCAGATTCTGTGCTTGATCGGGAAACAACTGTTTGCTTTTTGCTACGCCAGGAAAGAAGAGAATTTCCTAAGACGAAACAATACCCTGTTGTTGAGCGACGATCAGTAGGGTCACCTGCCCAATCTGCATCAAAGTATCCAGAGAGGACCAAGGATGAATTAGAAGAGAAGCGTAAACCATGAAAAATAGTACCTTTAACATAGCGAATGATACGTAGAACAGCAGAGAAATGAGATGACCGAGGGGCAGCCATAAATTGACTGACTTTATGGACAGCATATGTAATATCAGGGCGAGTGACAGTTAGGTAAACAAGACTACCAACAAGTTGTCGATACAAGGTGGCATCTTCAAGAGGAGTGCCGTCAAGTGGTGTGAGTTTTGAGTTGACTTCCAATGGTGTCAATTCATTCTTGCAGTCTGTGATGCCTGCTCTAGAAAGCAAGTCAGAAGCATACTTGGCCTGGGAAAGATAATAGCCTTCTGAGTCTTGGGAAACTTCAAGCCCCAAAAAATAACTAAGGAAACCAAGGTCTTTCATTTCGAAATGTTGACTGAGATATTGTTGTAAAGCTGAGATTCCAATCTTGTCATCTCCGGTTATGATCATATCATCTACATAAAGAAGCAGCATTACAATGAAGGATAGAAAAACACTTAGAAAGGGGGGGTTTGAATAAGTGTAGCTTTAAAAACTTGACCGATAAAAATAAATTGCACAGTTATTTTTATCCTGGTTCGTTGTTAACTAAACTACTCCAGTCCACCCCCGCAGAGATGATTTACCTCAACTGAGGATTTAATCCACTAATCGCACGGATTACAATGGTTCTCCACTTAGTCAGCAACTAAGTCTTCCAGAGTCTTCTGATCACACACTGATCACTCCAGGAACAACTGCTTAGATACCCTCTAAGACTTTCTAGAGTCTTCTGATCCACACGATCACTCTAGTTACAACCTGCTTAGATAACCTCTAAGACTTCCTAGAGTATTCTGATCCACACGATCACTCTAGTTCCTTACAACTTAATGTAATCAAATCTAAGAGTATTACAATTGCTTCTTAAAAGCTATAATCACAAACTGTGATATTTCTCTTATCGTTTAAGCTTATTCTCACTAATATATTACAACAGCAATGTAGTGAGCTTTGATGAAGATGAAGATTCTGAGCTTTGAATAGAACAGTGTTTCAGCAAGTTAATATTCACAGAAATTGTGTTAGTTCGTTAACCTTGCTTCTCATCAGAACTTCATATTTATAGGCGTTGGAGAAGATGACCGTTGAGTGCATTTAATGCTTTGCGTGTTCCGTACAGCATCGCATTTAATGTTATACGCTTTTGTCAACTACCTCGAGCCTTGTTCACGCTGTGTCTACTGACGTTGCCTTTAATAGCTTCTAACGTTCCTTTTGTCAGTCAGCGTAGCCTGCCACTTGTACTTCCTTCTGATCTGATGTTTGTGAATACAACGTTTGAATATCATCAGAGTCAAACAGCTTGGTGCAAAGCATCTTCTGATCTTCTGACCTTGAAGTGCTTCTGTGCGTGATACCATCAGAACTTCAGTGCTTCTGATCTCATGTTCTTCTGATGCTTCCATAGACCCATGTTCTGATTCTGCTTCGACCATCTTCTGATGTCTTGCCAGACCATGTTCTGATGTTGCATGCTGAACCCTTGAGAGACAAAGCTTCTGAGCGCTGAATTATGCATACTCTTTATATATTTCCTGAAAAGGAAATTGCATTGGATTAGAGTACCATATTATCTTAAGCAAAATTCATATTATTGTTATCATCAAAACTAAGATAATTGATCAGAACAAATCTTGTTCTAACAATCTCCCCCTTTTTGATGATGACAAAAACATATATAAATGATATGAATTTGCGATCAGAAAGAGCAGACGGCAAAAGACAAATTACACAGCTATAGCATAAGCATGTGAATATGTCTCCCCCTGAGATTAACAATCTCCCCCTGAGATAAATAATCTCCCCCTGAAATAAATACTCGAAGAACTTTAATAAAAGACTTCCCTGATTATTTCGGTAGAGACGATCACATAAGCTTCTGTCTTCAGAGAATTCATAGCTTCTGACTTCTGCTTCCATTGGACAGCTTCAGAACTTGAATTTCTTTAGATCCCTAGAACACTCATAGCTTCTGATTCCTGCTTCCATTTAGGACAGCTTCAGAACTTGAATTTCTTTGATCATCAGAACATTCACAACTTCTGATTCCTGCTTCCATCTAGGACAGCTTCAGAACTTGAATTTCTTTGATCTTCAGAACATTCACAGCTTCTGATTTCTGCTTCCATTTAGGACAGCTTCAGAACTTGAGTTTTCTGGATCTTTAGAACATTCACAGCTTCTGATTTCTGCTTCCCTCGGATAGCTTCAGAACTTGAGTTTTCTGGATCTTTAGAACATTCACAGCTTCTGATTTCTGCTTCCCTCGGATAGCTTCAGAGCTTTGAATTTCTACCAACATCACTTCATGCTAGATTTGTATCAGAACATTGTTGAATGTACCAGAGCATCATCAGAGCATCTCTACATCCTGAAATGCTACAGAACAAAACTAAACGACAAAAGTCAGCATGAACGAGTCAGAACATAAAATGTATATTAGAACACATGATATGTATCAGAGCCATATAGGCTAAAATAATGTATCAGAGCAAATAGAATTTTGTCAGAGCAAATAGACAAATATGGATCAAATTCTATTATCAGTGCTTCTGATTCTGAAGCTTGACAGCACTCAGCTTGCTTCAGTTTCCATGAGCTTATTCTTTTTACAGAATAACGCTTCTTATGGTTTTGCTTCTTGTGTGCTTTGAAGATTCTCTTCACTTCTTTATACCTGCAAAACACTTAAACCATATAGAACTTGCAGTTCTTGTTAGTAAATGTGTGGGAGCTTTACCCAGCAACTGATAGATTAATCAAATCATTTATCATTTATCTTCTCCCCCTTTTTGTCATATCATCAAAAAACAGAAAAGATTCAGAGACAACAAAAAGAAACACACGGAGGAAGAAGATGATTTCATTGAAGTTCAAACATCAGGTACAGAAGTACATGAAGATAAGTAAGATCAGATGCACAAAAACAGATGCAGCAAAAAGAAAGAAACAACACAGACTCAATCTAAGATGGCCCTAGCCTTGACAGGATCTTGGCCAGCATCTCTTGAACCTCATTGTTGTGTCCAACTTGCCTCACCATGAAAGCTCTAAACTCAGCATTGAGTGAGCTTTGCTCATCCTGTCTCTTCTGAATTTCTTCCAGAGTCCTTGCAAGACGAGAAGATTCATCAGAAGAAGCTTCACCGCTTTCAACCACAGGAATAGCAACTTGATCTGTAGCTTCCATGGATAGATCATTTGCAGGGATTTCCTCAACAGGATCTGATTCAGCAACATGATCTTCAACATCTGCTTCTTGCATAGAAGCATCTCCATATTCTGCAGCAGGAATTTCCGAGTCTCCATTCTCAAGTGCCTGAAGAATGGCAGCTAGATTCCTGGGAGCAGAAGGACCTTCAACTTCTGGTGGGTCAACAACTTCTGGAATGACCAAGCTTGGGTCTTTCTCAGAAGGGTTTTCCCTCAGATAGTTAAAGAGAGTCTTGAAGTCTCCGAGCAGAACAGGATAATCAGGAATAAAGGTAACAATATCCTTGCATGGATTTGCTTCCATTTCAGCAGCCAGTCTTAATTGTTCCATCTCATCCAAGAAGGGCTTCTCTTCCAACAGATGTCTTCCTTTGAGACTAGCAAACCAGAAGTCTTCATAATTCCTCAGAATTCCACGAGGCCGTGGGGCAGCAGCTACACAGGCTTCCTGAAGTTCTAAAAACAGAGCATCTGATTCTCTGCGAAAGATCCTCCAGAAGTTCCGCATAGCAACATCATTCAATCCAGAACTTTCAGCAATTCTGAGAGTATCAAAGATACTTCTGAGATTCCTCTTTATTTTTTCAAAAACTACACCAATAGGGTATACAGGGCGGAATTTTATTTGGGTTTTTGAAAAGGCAGGGTTGGAAGTGAAGTACGGATGAGGTTCTCTATCCAACCTATAAGAAGATTCTGCTTCAGTATCAGAATCTAACACTACCACTTCAGCTTCAGGACGAGGCATGGGAGTGTAGTTGCAATCACGGAGCAGCTGCTCATGTGATGCAGAGGTTGGAAGAGGAGAATCACAAAGGTTGTTTTGAGAGGTGGAGGGAGTATGTTCAAAGGTGGCATTGGGAGAAGGTTGAGATGGAAAGAGAGTTTGAAGGGGTGGTATATCCAGAACAGGATTGATGGTAGGTGGAGAGGAAGGAATGGTTATAGGAGAAGATGGAGGTGTAAGAACATGGACAAAAACAGGTGATTCTGATGTGGCTTTTTCTGGTTCAGGTGTAGGGACAACCTCTATTGGTGCAACTTCTGAATGAACAGCAGGAGCAGAATCCGGTTCAGAAATGCATATACCTTTGGAACCTCTCAGAAAAGCTTTGGCCACATCCTCAGTCTTCTTTTGCTTCTTACTCTTCGGCTCTTCAATAATCTTTGCTTTGCCGCTAGAGATTTCTTTCCTTCTGACATATGCCAGAACTTCTGATTGATTCTCAGCCTCTTGAGAGACATTTTCTTCATCAGACTCTTGAAGAATCATCTTCCTTTTTCTTGTTTTCTTCTTCTCAACAGCTTCTTTCCCTTTCTTCTCAAACTCATCAGAGACAGACTTAGCAACCTTTGCAATGACCTCTTTAGAAACATCTTGTTTCTTAGAGACAGCAGAAGGATAATCATGCTTTCTTTTAGTCCTTTCTTCCTTCTTCTTATTTATTTTCATTGGAGCACCCTTCTCTTGATTTTTGAGATATTTATTTTCTTCTTGTGATAACAGATACCTAGTTCTGACTACAGGTACCTCACAGTTGAAGAAAGTTTCAAACTCAGCAAGAACAGGTGCTCTTCTGATTCTTGTATCAGCAAGAGGTTGGGGAGTCTTACTGATAGCCTTAATTACTTTCATCTTCTTCAAAGTGAATGCATTCAGACAAGCCCCAGATGTGACAGCAAGGTCTTTCACAATACCTTCAGATTCCAAGCTTTCAACAATCTTTGAATGCACCGAAAGATTTGAAATAATCCTTCCAAAAGGAATGATTGCTCCACCTTTTTCTCTGAAAGCGTTTCTGGAATCCTTTACTGCTTTCCACAAATGGTTGAAGATGATGTAGATCGCATCAACCTTCTTCTTAGTGGCAATGCAATAAAGAATATACCTTTGCTCATTATTGATGAAATCCGAGGCATGTGTTCCTTTCCTATGGTAGAAACACCCAAGAAGGATCTTTGTCCAGATTTTGTAGACATCTCTCAAATCCTTGACGCTTTTTGTTTCCTTGACATTTGGATAGAGAGTGGATAGAACATCTCCCCAATCTGCCCTTTGATCAATCTCAAAAGCCCCTTCAGGGTTTTTCAGATCAAACATCACTCTTAGGATGTTTTCAGTAATAACAACAAACTTTCCATGGACGAAAGAAAGTATTGATTTTGGAGCAACCACAGCATGTGCCCAGAACTCCTTGACAAGATCCGGATAAACTGGGCCAACGAACTCAGCAAACAACGAGGTCCATCCTTGAAAGATGATGTCTTCTTTAAGATGAAATTCATGTTCTTCAAGGTTGTCAAAATCAACAATAAGTTCACATAGAACTTCTAATTTGTCCTTGGGAATAGAGCATGCAACAACAGGAGTAAGTTGCAAAATTTCTTCTTGGAGATGGTGAGGAACAGATGTATCAACATTTTGGGATGAGAAGGCAGCCATGGATGCAGAATGAACAAAAAACGAACAAGAAAAGAAAACTGGGTTTTCGATTAGGGTTTTAGAAAACGGCTAAGAACTTTTCAAACGAGAGAATGCAAGAATAAAGAGAGACAAGGGAGCGAAAAAGATATATGATATGATTTGAAAAGAATATAAGGAGACGAATATAAAATAGAGAATGAAAAAGAATAAATAAACAAAATGAATAGTTTCAGAATCAAAAGAAATCATTTTCATTAAATGACGAGTGACGTGAGGAGAGAGATCGTGGTAAAAGAAATGATTTAAAGCAGTTACCTAGGTCGGCGTCTTTTCAACTGCACGCTTTGTACACATCATACAGACACGTGTGCATCATCAGAGAGTAGCAGACCGCTGTAAATAGAATATACTTTACGCGTACAGATTTTGATTGCTGCTTCTGAGTTGATCAAATTTCTCTTCTGGAAACACTCCTTCTGAAGTATGCTGATGTAAATCTGAATGATCTTCTGATCCATTACTTCTGATATACACAGCTTCTGGAGATTCACTTTTTTGTTCTGCAACTTCTGATAAGACAAAACTGTATCTGCAGAAATTCTTAAGCTGCTTTGTTTCATCAGAAACAAGTTTATCATCAAACCAGATATTTATTGATTCGTCCACAATCAATGTTTCAATATTGTATATTCTGTAGCATTTAGAGCATTCAGAATAATCAAGAACGAAACACCATTGCTTTAGAAACAAACAAAACAGATGGTTCCAAGACTAATAAACTTTCTTTTCTGATCTCCTACGAACATAGTTTCTTCAACAGATTTAAGTACCAGAACTTGGAAGACAGTCCTTCTTCCCTTCAAGTGTTGAGACCAACTTGAGTCCAGGTGACATGACATGTTGACTTTTATCTTCTTTGTCGCCAAGAGAATCTGCAAAAGAAATAGTCTTTTTCTTTGGTACCCACATCTTCTTGGGTCCTTTCTTGTTAGTTCTCCTCAAGTTCTGATTGAACTTGGGTTTAACATTGTAAGCAGAAGGAGGAACAGCATGATAATTCTTAATATGAGTTTCATGATATTTCCTAGGTTGTGTCACATGCTTTTTGGTGTGTGTTATGTGAAAACTTTGAGCATGTGAAGTGTGCCTAATATCATGGGAGTGGCCATACTTGAACTGATCATACAATGGCTTGTATGTGATTTTCATTTCATCAACAGGTTCAAGTTTGTATGGGGTTTCACCCTCAAAACCAATGCCGACTCTTTTGTTTCCAGACACAGCATATATCATAGAAGCTAGCTGACTTCTGCCAATACTTCTAGATAAGAACTTCCTGAAACTTAAATCATATTCTTTCAGAATATGGTTTAGACTAGGAGTGGATTTTTCTGAATCAGAAGGAGATCCAACATTATTGGATAATTTTAAAAGTTTTTCTTTTAATTCAGAATTCTCCAACTCAAGCTTCTTTGTTTCAAATTCAAATAGCTTTTTCAGCTTTTTGTATTTGAGACTAATCTGAGACTTGAATTCCAGAAGTTCTGTTAGACTGGAAACTAACTCATCTCTAGTAAGTTCAGAAAATACCTCTTCAGAATCTGATTCTGATGTAGATTCTGATCCGTCATCTTCTGTCGCCATCAGCGCACAGTTAGCCTGCTCATCTTCAGAGTCTGAATCATCTTCTGACTCATCCCAGGTTGCCATAAGACCTTTCTTCTTATGAAACTTCTTCTTGGGATTTTCTTTCAGAAGTTTTGGACATTCATTCTTGAAGTGTCCAGGCTCATTGCATTCATAGCACATGACCTTCTTCTTGTCAAATCTTCTGTCATCAGAAGATTCTCCACGTTCAAATTTCTTTGAACTTCTGACGCCTCTGAACTTCCTTTGCTTGTTCTTCCAGAGTTGATTTAGCCTTCTGGAGATCAAGGACAGTTCATCTTCTTCTTCGGATTCTGATTCTTCAGGATCTTCTTCTCTAGCCTGAAAAGCGTTAGTGCATTTCTTGATATTGGATTTTAATGCAATAGACTTACCTTTCTTTTGAGGCTCGTTTGCATCCAGTTCAATTTCATGACTCCTCAGGGCACTGATCAGCTCTTCCAAAGAGACTTCATTTAGATTCTTCGCAATCTTAAATGCAGTCACCATAGGACCCCATCTTCTGGGTAAGCTTCTGATGATCTTCTTTACGTGATCAGCCTTGGTGTATCCCTTGTCAAGAACTCTCAATCCAGCAGTAAGAGTTTGAAATCTTGAAAACATCTTTTCAATGTCTTCATCATCCTCCATCTTGAAGGCTTCATATTTCTGGATTAGAGCAAGAGCTTTAGTCTCCTTGACTTGAGCATTTCCTTCATGAGTCATTTTCAAGGACTCATATATGTCATAGGCCGTTTCCCTGTTAGATATCTTCTCATACTCAGCATGAGAGATAGCATTCAGCAAAACAGTTCTGCATTTATGATGATTCCTGAAAAGCTTCTTCTGATCATCACTCATTTCTTGCCTTGTCAGCTTTACGCCACTGGCATTTACCGGATGTTTGTAACCATCCATCAGAAGATCCCATAGATCACCATCTAGACCAAGAAAGTAACTTTCCAATTTATCTTTCCAGTATTCAAAGTTTTCACCATCAAATACCGGCGGTCTAGTATAACCATTGTTACCGTTGTGTTGCTCAGCAGAGCCAGATGTAGATGTAGACTTTGCAGTTTCATCAGCCATCTTTTACTGAAGCGTTTTTCTCTTCCTGAATCTTTTCTAAACACGGTTAAGTGCTTGCACCTTAGAACCGGCGCTCTGATACCAATTGAAGGATAGAAAAACACTTAGAAAGGGGGGGTTTGAATAAGTGTAGCTTTAAAAACTTGACCGATAAAAATAAATTGCACAGTTATTTTTATCCTGGTTCGTTGTTAACTAAACTACTCCAGTCCACCCCCGCAGAGATGATTTACCTCAACTGAGGATTTAATCCACTAATCGCACGGATTACAATGGTTCTCCACTTAGTCAGCAACTAAGTCTTCCAGAGTCTTCTGATCACACACTGATCACTCCAGGAACAACTGCTTAGATACCCTCTAAGACTTTCTAGAGTCTTCTGATCCACACGATCACTCTAGTTACAACCTGCTTAGATAACCTCTAAGACTTCCTAGAGTATTCTGATCCACACGATCACTCTAGTTCCTTACAACTTAATGTAATCAAATCTAAGAGTATTACAATTGCTTCTTAAAAGCTATAATCACAAACTGTGATATTTCTCTTATCGTTTAAGCTTATTCTCACTAATATATTACAACAGCAATGTAGTGAGCTTTGAATAGAACAGTGTTTCAGCAAGTTAATATTCACAGAAATTGTGTTAGTTCGTTAACCTTGCTTCTCATCAGAACTTCATATTTATAGGCGTTGGAGAAGATGACCGTTGAGTGCATTTAATGCTTTGCGTGTTCCGTACAGCATCGCATTTAATGTTATACGCTTTTGTCAACTACCTCGAGCCTTGTTCACGCTGTGTCTACTGACGTTGCCTTTAATAGCTTCTAACGTTCCTTTTGTCAGTCAGCGTAGCCTGCCACTTGTACTTCCTTCTGATCTGATGTTTGTGAATACAACGTTTGAATATCATCAGAGTCAAACAGCTTGGTGCAAAGCATCTTCTGATCTTCTGACCTTGAAGTGCTTCTGTGCGTGATACCATCAGAACTTCAGTGCTTCTGATCTCATGTTCTTCTGATGCTTCCATAGACCCATGTTCTGATTCTGCTTCGACCATCTTCTGATGTCTTGCCAGACCATGTTCTGATGTTGCATGCTGAACCCTTGAGAGACAAAGCTTCTGAGCGCTGAATTATGCATACTCTTTATATATTTCCTGAAAAGGAAATTGCATTGGATTAGAGTACCATATTATCTTAAGCAAAATTCATATTATTGTTATCATCAAAACTAAGATAATTGATCAGAACAAATCTTGTTCTAACAATCTCCCCCTTTTTGATGATGACAAAAACATATATAAATGATATGAATTTGCGATCAGAAAGAGCAGACGGCAAAAGACAAATTACACAGCTATAGCATAAGCATGTGAATATGTCTCCCCCTGAGATTAACAATCTCCCCCTGAGATAAATAATCTCCCCCTGAAATAAATACTCGAAGAACTTTAATAAAAGACTTCCCTGATTATTTCGGTAGAGACGATCACATAAGCTTCTGTCTTCAGAGAATTCATAGCTTCTGACTTCTGCTTCCATTGGACAGCTTCAGAACTTGAATTTCTTTAGATCCCTAGAACACTCATAGCTTCTGATTCCTGCTTCCATTTAGGACAGCTTCAGAACTTGAATTTCTTTGATCATCAGAACATTCACAACTTCTGATTCCTGCTTCCATCTAGGACAGCTTCAGAACTTGAATTTCTTTGATCTTCAGAACATTCACAGCTTCTGATTTCTGCTTCCATTTAGGACAGCTTCAGAACTTGAGTTTTCTGGATCTTTAGAACATTCACAGCTTCTGATTTCTGCTTCCCTCGGATAGCTTCAGAACTTGAGTTTTCTGGATCTTTAGAACATTCACAGCTTCTGATTTCTGCTTCCCTCGGATAGCTTCAGAGCTTTGAATTTCTACCAACATCACTTCATGCTAGATTTGTATCAGAACATTGTTGAATGTACCAGAGCATCATCAGAGCATCTCTACATCCTGAAATGCTACAGAACAAAACTAAACGACAAAAGTCAGCATGAACGAGTCAGAACATAAAATGTATATTAGAACACATGATATGTATCAGAGCCATATAGGCTAAAATAATGTATCAGAGCAAATAGAATTTTGTCAGAGCAAATAGACAAATATGGATCAAATTCTATTATCAGTGCTTCTGATTCTGAAGCTTGACAGCACTCAGCTTGCTTCAGTTTCCATGAGCTTATTCTTTTTACAGAATAACGCTTCTTATGGTTTTGCTTCTTGTGTGCTTTGAAGATTCTCTTCACTTCTTTATACCTGCAAAACACTTAAACCATATAGAACTTGCAGTTCTTGTTAGTAAATGTGTGGGAGCTTTACCCAGCAACTGATAGATTAATCAAATCATTTATCATTTATCTTCTCCCCCTTTTTGTCATATCATCAAAAAACAGAAAAGATTCAGAGACAACAAAAAGAAACACACGGAGGAAGAAGATGATTTCATTGAAGTTCAAACATCAGGTACAGAAGTACATGAAGATAAGTAAGATCAGATGCACAAAAACAGATGCAGCAAAAAGAAAGAAACAACACAGACTCAATCTAAGATGGCCCTAGCCTTGACAGGATCTTGGCCAGCATCTCTTGAACCTCATTGTTGTGTCCAACTTGCCTCACCATGAAAGCTCTAAACTCAGCATTGAGTGAGCTTTGCTCATCCTGTCTCTTCTGAATTTCTTCCAGAGTCCTTGCAAGACGAGAAGATTCATCAGAAGAAGCTTCACCGCTTTCAACCACAGGAATAGCAACTTGATCTGTAGCTTCCATGGATAGATCATTTGCAGGGATTTCCTCAACAGGATCTGATTCAGCAACATGATCTTCAACATCTGCTTCTTGCATAGAAGCATCTCCATATTCTGCAGCAGGAATTTCCGAGTCTCCATTCTCAAGTGCCTGAAGAATGGCAGCTAGATTCCTGGGAGCAGAAGGACCTTCAACTTCTGGTGGGTCAACAACTTCTGGAATGACCAAGCTTGGGTCTTTCTCAGAAGGGTTTTCCCTCAGATAGTTAAAGAGAGTCTTGAAGTCTCCGAGCAGAACAGGATAATCAGGAATAAAGGTAACAATATCCTTGCATGGATTTGCTTCCATTTCAGCAGCCAGTCTTAATTGTTCCATCTCATCCAAGAAGGGCTTCTCTTCCAACAGATGTCTTCCTTTGAGACTAGCAAACCAGAAGTCTTCATAATTCCTCAGAATTCCACGAGGCCGTGGGGCAGCAGCTACACAGGCTTCCTGAAGTTCTAAAAACAGAGCATCTGATTCTCTGCGAAAGATCCTCCAGAAGTTCCGCATAGCAACATCATTCAATCCAGAACTTTCAGCAATTCTGAGAGTATCAAAGATACTTCTGAGATTCCTCTTTATTTTTTCAAAAACTACACCAATAGGGTATACAGGGCGGAATTTTATTTGGGTTTTTGAAAAGGCAGGGTTGGAAGTGAAGTACGGATGAGGTTCTCTATCCAACCTATAAGAAGATTCTGCTTCAGTATCAGAATCTAACACTACCACTTCAGCTTCAGGACGAGGCATGGGAGTGTAGTTGCAATCACGGAGCAGCTGCTCATGTGATGCAGAGGTTGGAAGAGGAGAATCACAAAGGTTGTTTTGAGAGGTGGAGGGAGTATGTTCAAAGGTGGCATTGGGAGAAGGTTGAGATGGAAAGAGAGTTTGAAGGGGTGGTATATCCAGAACAGGATTGATGGTAGGTGGAGAGGAAGGAATGGTTATAGGAGAAGATGGAGGTGTAAGAACATGGACAAAAACAGGTGATTCTGATGTGGCTTTTTCTGGTTCAGGTGTAGGGACAACCTCTATTGGTGCAACTTCTGAATGAACAGCAGGAGCAGAATCCGGTTCAGAAATGCATATACCTTTGGAACCTCTCAGAAAAGCTTTGGCCACATCCTCAGTCTTCTTTTGCTTCTTACTCTTCGGCTCTTCAATAATCTTTGCTTTGCCGCTAGAGATTTCTTTCCTTCTGACATATGCCAGAACTTCTGATTGATTCTCAGCCTCTTGAGAGACATTTTCTTCATCAGACTCTTGAAGAATCATCTTCCTTTTTCTTGTTTTCTTCTTCTCAACAGCTTCTTTCCCTTTCTTCTCAAACTCATCAGAGACAGACTTAGCAACCTTTGCAATGACCTCTTTAGAAACATCTTGTTTCTTAGAGACAGCAGAAGGATAATCATGCTTTCTTTTAGTCCTTTCTTCCTTCTTCTTATTTATTTTCATTGGAGCACCCTTCTCTTGATTTTTGAGATATTTATTTTCTTCTTGTGATAACAGATACCTAGTTCTGACTACAGGTACCTCACAGTTGAAGAAAGTTTCAAACTCAGCAAGAACAGGTGCTCTTCTGATTCTTGTATCAGCAAGAGGTTGGGGAGTCTTACTGATAGCCTTAATTACTTTCATCTTCTTCAAAGTGAATGCATTCAGACAAGCCCCAGATGTGACAGCAAGGTCTTTCACAATACCTTCAGATTCCAAGCTTTCAACAATCTTTGAATGCACCGAAAGATTTGAAATAATCCTTCCAAAAGGAATGATTGCTCCACCTTTTTCTCTGAAAGCGTTTCTGGAATCCTTTACTGCTTTCCACAAATGGTTGAAGATGATGTAGATCGCATCAACCTTCTTCTTAGTGGCAATGCAATAAAGAATATACCTTTGCTCATTATTGATGAAATCCGAGGCATGTGTTCCTTTCCTATGGTAGAAACACCCAAGAAGGATCTTTGTCCAGATTTTGTAGACATCTCTCAAATCCTTGACGCTTTTTGTTTCCTTGACATTTGGATAGAGAGTGGATAGAACATCTCCCCAATCTGCCCTTTGATCAATCTCAAAAGCCCCTTCAGGGTTTTTCAGATCAAACATCACTCTTAGGATGTTTTCAGTAATAACAACAAACTTTCCATGGACGAAAGAAAGTATTGATTTTGGAGCAACCACAGCATGTGCCCAGAACTCCTTGACAAGATCCGGATAAACTGGGCCAACGAACTCAGCAAACAACGAGGTCCATCCTTGAAAGATGATGTCTTCTTTAAGATGAAATTCATGTTCTTCAAGGTTGTCAAAATCAACAATAAGTTCACATAGAACTTCTAATTTGTCCTTGGGAATAGAGCATGCAACAACAGGAGTAAGTTGCAAAATTTCTTCTTGGAGATGGTGAGGAACAGATGTATCAACATTTTGGGATGAGAAGGCAGCCATGGATGCAGAATGAACAAAAAACGAACAAGAAAAGAAAACTGGGTTTTCGATTAGGGTTTTAGAAAACGGCTAAGAACTTTTCAAACGAGAGAATGCAAGAATAAAGAGAGACAAGGGAGCGAAAAAGATATATGATATGATTTGAAAAGAATATAAGGAGACGAATATAAAATAGAGAATGAAAAAGAATAAATAAACAAAATGAATAGTTTCAGAATCAAAAGAAATCATTTTCATTAAATGACGAGTGACGTGAGGAGAGAGATCGTGGTAAAAGAAATGATTTAAAGCAGTTACCTAGGTCGGCGTCTTTTCAACTGCACGCTTTGTACACATCATACAGACACGTGTGCATCATCAGAGAGTAGCAGACCGCTGTAAATAGAATATACTTTACGCGTACAGATTTTGATTGCTGCTTCTGAGTTGATCAAATTTCTCTTCTGGAAACACTCCTTCTGAAGTATGCTGATGTAAATCTGAATGATCTTCTGATCCATTACTTCTGATATACACAGCTTCTGGAGATTCACTTTTTTGTTCTGCAGCTTCTGATAAGACAAAACTGTATCTGCAGAAATTCTTAAGCTGCTTTGTTTCATCAGAAACAAGTTTATCATCAAACCAGATATTTATTGATTCGTCCACAATCAATGTTTCAATATTGTATATTCTGTAGCATTTAGAGCATTCAGAATAATCAAGAACGAAACACCATTGCTTTAGAAACAAACAAAACAGATGGTTCCAAGACTAATAAACTTTCTTTTCTGATCTCCTACGAACATAGTTTCTTCAACAGATTTAAGTACCAGAACTTGGAAGACAGTCCTTCTTCCCTTCAAGTGTTGAGACCAACTTGAGTCCAGGTGACATGACATGTTGACTTTTATCTTCTTTGTCGCCAAGAGAATCTGCAAAAGAAATAGTCTTTTTCTTTGGTACCCACATCTTCTTGGGTCCTTTCTTGTTAGTTCTCCTCAAGTTCTGATTGAACTTGGGTTTAACATTGTAAGCAGAAGGAGGAACAGCATGATAATTCTTAATATGAGTTTCATGATATTTCCTAGGTTGTGTCACATGCTTTTTGGTGTGTGTTATGTGAAAACTTTGAGCATGTGAAGTGTGCCTAATATCATGGGAGTGGCCATACTTGAACTGATCATACAATGGCTTGTATGTGATTTTCATTTCATCAACAGGTTCAAGTTTGTATGGGGTTTCACCCTCAAAACCAATGCCGACTCTTTTGTTTCCAGACACAGCATATATCATAGAAGCTAGCTGACTTCTGCCAATACTTCTAGATAAGAACTTCCTGAAACTTAAATCAAATTCTTTCAGAATATGGTTTAGACTAGGAGTGGATTTTTCTGAATCAGAAGGAGATCCAACATTATTGGATAATTTTAAAAGTTTTTCTTTTAATTCAGAATTCTCCAACTCAAGCTTCTTTGTTTCAAATTCAAATAGCTTTTTCAGCTTTTTGTATTTGAGACTAATCTGAGACTTGAATTCCAGAAGTTCTGTTAGACTGGAAACTAACTCATCTCTAGTAAGTTCAGAAAATACCTCTTCAGAATCTGATTCTGATGTAGATTCTGATCCGTCATCTTCTGTCGCCATCAGCGCACAGTTAGCCTGCTCATCTTCAGAGTCTGAATCATCTTCTGACTCATCCCAGGTTGCCATAAGACCTTTCTTCTTATGAAACTTCTTCTTGGGATTTTCTTTCAGAAGTTTTGGACATTCATTCTTGAAGTGTCCAGGCTCATTGCATTCATAGCACATGACCTTCTTCTTGTCAAATCTTCTGTCATCAGAAGATTCTCCACGTTCAAATTTCTTTGAACTTCTGACGCCTCTGAACTTCCTTTGCTTGTTCTTCCAGAGTTGATTTAGCCTTCTGGAGATCAAGGACAGTTCATCTTCTTCTTCGGATTCTGATTCTTCAGGATCTTCTTCTCTAGCCTGAAAAGCGTTAGTGCATTTCTTGATATTGGATTTTAATGCAATAGACTTACCTTTCTTTTGAGGCTCGTTTGCATCCAGTTCAATTTCATGACTCCTCAGGGCACTGATCAGCTCTTCCAAAGAGACTTCATTTAGATTCTTCGCAATCTTAAATGCAGTCACCATAGGACCCCATCTTCTGGGTAAGCTTCTGATGATCTTCTTTACGTGATCAGCCTTGGTGTATCCCTTGTCAAGAACTCTCAATCCAGCAGTAAGAGTTTGAAATCTTGAAAACATCTTTTCAATGTCTTCATCATCCTCCATCTTGAAGGCTTCATATTTCTGGATTAGAGCAAGAGCTTTAGTCTCCTTGACTTGAGCATTTCCTTCATGAGTCATTTTCAAGGACTCATATATGTCATAGGCCGTTTCCCTGTTAGATATCTTCTCATACTCAGCATGAGAGATAGCATTCAGCAAAACAGTTCTGCATTTATGATGATTCCTGAAAAGCTTCTTCTGATCATCACTCATTTCTTGCCTTGTCAGCTTTACGCCACTGGCATTTACCGGATGTTTGTAACCATCCATCAGAAGATCCCATAGATCACCATCTAGACCAAGAAAGTAACTTTCCAGTTTATCTTTCCAGTATTCAAAGTTTTCACCATCAAATACCGGCGGTCTAGTATAACCATTGTTACCGTTGTGTTGCTCAGCAGAGCCAGATGTAGATGTAGACTTTGCAGTTTCATCAGCCATCTTTTACTGAAGCGTTTTTCTCTTCCTGAATATTTTCTAAACACGGTTAAGTGCTTGCACCTTAGAACCGGCGCTCTGATACCAATTGAAGGATAGAAAAACACTTAGAAAGGGGGGGGTTGAATAAGTGTAGCTTTAAAAACTTGACCGATAAAAATAAATTGCACAGTTATTTTTATCCTGGTTCGTTGTTAACTAAACTACTCCAGTCCACCCCCGCAGAGATGATTTACCTCAACTGAGGATTTAATCCACTAATCGCACGGATTACAATGGTTCTCCACTTAGTCAGCAACTAAGTCTTCCAGAGTCTTCTGATCACACACTGATCACTCCAGGAACAACTGCTTAGATACCCTCTAAGACTTTCTAGAGTCTTCTGATCCACACGATCACTCTAGTTACAACCTGCTTAGATAACCTCTAAGACTTCCTAGAGTATTCTGATCCACACGATCACTCTAGTTCCTTACAACTTAATGTAATCAAATCTAAGAGTATTACAATTGCTTCTTAAAAGCTATAATCACAAACTGTGATATTTCTCTTATCGTTTAAGCTTATTCTCACTAATATATTACAACAGCAATGTAGTGAGCTTTGATGAAGATGAAGATTCTGAGCTTTGAATAGAACAGTGTTTCAGCAAGTTAATATTCACAGAAATTGTGTTAGTTCGTTAACCTTGCTTCTCATCAGAACTTCATATTTATAGGCGTTGGAGAAGATGACCGTTGAGTGCATTTAATGCTTTGCGTGTTCCGTACAGCATCGTATTTAATGTTATACGCTTTTGTCAACTACCTCGAGCCTTGTTCACGCTGTGTCTACTGACGTTGCCTTTAATAGCTTCTAACGTTCCTTTTGTCAGTCAGCGTAGCCTGCCACTTGTACTTCCTTCTGATCTGATGTTTGTGAATACAACGTTTGAATATCATCAGAGTCAAACAGCTTGGTGCAAAGCATCTTCTGATCTTCTGACCTTGAAGTGCTTCTGTGCGTGATACCATCAGAACTTCAGTGCTTCTGATCTCATGTTCTTCTGATGCTTCCATAGACCCATGTTCTGATTCTGCTTCGACCATCTTCTGATGTCTTGCCAGACCATGTTCTGATGTTGCATGCTGAACCCTTGAGAGACAAAGCTTCTGAGCGCTGAATTATGCATACTCTTTATATATTTCCTGAAAAGGAAATTGCATTGGATTAGAGTACCATATTATCTTAAGCAAAATTCATATTATTGTTATCATCAAAACTAAGATAATTGATCAGAACAAATCTTGTTCTAACATACAATACCACTATCACTTCTTCGAGTGAATAGAGCAGAGTCATGTGGACTAGAGAGAAAACCAAATTGTGTTAGGGTAGAACTGAACTTGGCAAACCAGGCTCTAGGAGCTTGTTTCAACCCATATAAGGCTTTTTGAAGTTTACAGACCTTATGGGGAGAATGATATCCTGGAGGAGGGTGCATATATACTTCCTCTGTCAAATCACCGTGAAGGAAGGCATTTTTGACATCCATCTGAAAAAGCTTCCATTTACGAACTGCAGCAATGGCCAAGAGGCTACGAACAGATGTTATTCGAGCTACCGGAGCAAATGTCTCTTCATAGTCTATACCATATTCTTGAGTGTAACCTTTGGCTACTAGGCGAGCTTTATAACGTTCTACAGTTCCATCAGAGCGAGTTTTAATTTTGTAGATCCATTTGCATCCAATAGGAATCTTATCTGCAGGAAGATCAACTAATTCCCAAGTATTTGTCTTTTCTAAGGCTTGAATTTCTTCAGCCATAGCTTGCTGCCAAATGGGGTTAGTACTTGCCTCTCGATAAGAAGAAGGCTCATGAAGATTTTTAATAGCAGAGTAACAATGGTAATCATTAAAACGAGTAGGTGGATTACTTACTCGGGTGGAATGGCAAGATGCAGGTACAAAATCAACATCCGGAACAGGTTCAGTGGGAGCAGGTGAGGGCGGACGAGTATTGAGCTCAACATTTGGAACAAGTTCATTAGGAGCAGGTGAGGGAAGAGGAGTATCGAGGTCATTAGAGTTATCTGCATTAGAACTTGGAAACAACTCAACTGAGGGATCAGTGAAATAAAACGAGTCAGTGTCAAGAGAATGATGAAATGTAGAAAGAGAGGAGAACATTGTGTTTTCCCAAAAGGTAACATGACGTGAGATGCGTAATCTGTTAGAGATTGGATCCCAACAGCGATATCCTTTGTGTTCAGTGCCATAGCCAAGAAAGCAACACAAGCGAGCACGTGGTTGTAACTTTGTGTGCTCATGAGGCTGCAAGAGAACAAAACAGACACATCCAAAAGGTTTAAGAATGGAATATTCAGGAGACTTACCAAATAGTTTTTCAAAAGGAGATAAGTTTTGAAGATTTATGGTGGGAAGTCGATTAATTGTATAGACAACATTAAGAGTTGCTTCCCCCCAAAACTTCTCTGAACACGAGGCTGAGAGGAGAAGAGCACGAACTGAGTCAAGGATGTGACGGTGTTTTCGTTCAGCCCGACCATTTTGTTGAGAGGTGTGAGGGCATGAACGTTGAACCACGGTGCCTTGCTGACTGAGAAACTGAAGCAAGGAAGATTCACGGTATTCCATTGCATTGTCTGTGCGAAGAATCTTAATAGCACAAGAAAATTGTGTTTTAACCATACGAGCAAAAGAAATATAAATTTGAGGTAATTCAGAGCGATTTTTCAAAAAATATATCCATGTAAAACGAGAAAAATCGTCAATAAACAAAACAAAATAACGAAAACCATTTATTGAAGAAACAGGAGAAGGCCCCCAAATATCTGAATGAATTAAATCAAAAGGACTATTTGAAATAGAAACACTACGATTAAATGATAATGCAGGTTGCTTTGCAAGTTTACAATGTAAACAATCAAAAGACTCAAACTTTGTGGATCCTAAGAATCCACGAGATATTAGAGGTTGAATTTTGCTTGCTGAGGCGTGACCAAGTCGAAGATGCCATTGATGAATTGGAGAATTCATAGTAGCAGCAGAGATATGATTTTTAGGAAGGTGAAGAGATTGTAGCTCAAATAACCGACCCACCCTGCGACCCGTCCCAATGATCTGCTTCGTCTGTGGATCCTGTACCTGAACACCAGAGGGAGAAAAGTAAACATTCAGTCCTTGTTCACACAATTGACCAATGGAAATAAGATTAAGTTTCAAGTTAGGAATGTAATATGTGTCAGGAAGGGTGAGATTTAAGGTGGATACATGACCGGTATGAGTTATGTTCATTGTATTGCCACTGGCTGTGTGGATTGGTGGCAGAGATGAAACAAGTGTCGCAGCAGGTGGTGATTTAATATCAGTGGTCATATGATTACTACATGCAGAATCAAAAAACCAACGAGAATTACCGGAAGTAGCAGACATGGCAGTAGAGGTGTTGGAAGACATAACCTGTTTGATTAAAGCTTCAATATCACTCATAGTAATGGTCGTCGAACCTTCAGTGGCAGCAGCAGAGATGGATGAAGATCCCGATTTTGGAACATTCTTGGATTTAGTGAAGCCACGATTTTGTTTTGGAGGTCGTGTGGGACAATGTTCAAGAATGTGACCGATACCATGGCAGTACCTACACTCTATAGTAGGACAGTTAGCAAATATATGACCGGTGCGATTGCAATTCTTACATGGATGATGATTCGATTTCTGATGTGAGAATCGTGTAGTTGCAAGAGCAGCATCCATTTGAGGAGTTTTGTCTAGGTTCAGCCGTGTTTCTTCAAAAATGATTTCTTGAATAGCAGTGTCCAATGATGGAAGCGGATTTCGATGCAGCAGTGAGGATCGTACGGCTTCATATTCGGGCCGAAGAGCCATGAGGACTTGAATGAGATGACGGTGGTCTTCACTGATTTTGGCCAGAGATATTTGGTGCCAAATTGGTTGGATTTGAGCAAGAAATTCATTCACTGATTGACCAGGTTCTTGCTTGGTATTGTGAAGTGTGGTCCATAACTGATAATAATGTGCAAGTCCAGCCGTTTGATAGTGGTTTTTCAAGAAATCCCAAATTTCTTTTGCAGAATCGTAGTTATTAAACTTAATGTGAATAGACGGTACAGACGTGTTGCGCAACCACGTGATGATCTGGTGATTTTTACTATCCCAATCTTCAAGGCGGTCCGTAAATTTTGTAGCAGATTCATCTTTTTCTTGAGTTGGCTTGACGACATCGCCGGTGACTATGCGCCAAAGCTTGCGTACGATCAGAAAACTCTTCATTCCTTGGACCCAGAGATTGTAGTTTGGTCCGGTCAAGGTAGTTGTAATGGGTTTAACAATATCGGTTTTCTCCATGATGCAGAGATGAAAAGACGAACAGGATAATGGAGGACAGAGTTTGTACAGATCTGCAAGTAGATATACAAATGATGGAGAAAAGAGAAAGAGAGAGAAAAATTGGGGATCGATGACCTATGCTCTGTATACCATGTTAACAGAATAGCAGATAGTGGAATTGGAAAATTCTGTATTCCATATTTTGTGTGTTTACAAGAATATATTTTGGGATATATACAATTAAGTATTAGCTTATTTAGGTATGTAAATCTCCTGTAATAAAGCTATAATAAATCTATAATAAAACTGTAATCTCCTATAATTAATCTACATCAAAAAGTATCCCTATAATTTCTCTTAACACCACCAATTAATAGTGAAAGGTATATCAAATGAAAAGTAAAAATGAAAAAAAAAAAACAAAAAACAAAATAAAGTAGAAGCTATTAATCATAATCTTTGGAATTCAATCGAACATGTTTCTTTTGCTCTTACACATTTTGTTAATAGTGTTGTGGAAAACAAACATAGAAGCTATTAATCATGATCTTTGGGATTCAATCGAACATGGTCTTTTTGCTCTCACACATTTTGTTAATACTTAATAGTGTTGTGGAAAACAAACATATAGAGATTTATGGACCATATAGAAAAAAGAAAAAGTGTAATTATATATAAAAGTCAAGTACTTGATAATTAGTGTGTTAAACATAAGAGAGTACATTTATGTGAGACACTTTTTAAATGATCTATAAAAAATTTACTGAGATTAAAATACCAAAGAATTGAAGAAAATCTTTAAAACTGCTTTTCTAATATTAAGACTTTTGGAAACTTTGTTAAAAATTGTATATCACAAGTATCTTAGATTTAAAAACTAGTAATAAAAATTTAACCCACACTTAGATTGATATACATGAGACACCAAATAAATTAAAAAAACATTAAGAAACTCAACAAAAAAAAATTGGTACAAAATGAACAAGTTCAAGATGAGATAGAAGAAAATAAAGAAGGTCTTACAAAAGAAAGCAACGACTCTTATTCATCCGATGAATCAGAACAAGAGATATTAGTGGAAATTTCAAGAGAAAACATTTGGGGAATGGAGTGGGTTGTATAATTTAAGGTCGAACTAATATAAATCTTGGCGAGGTTTCTATATATGTTTTTTTATTTTTTCGTTGCTTAATATCTTCTTCTTCTACTTTCTCATGATCATTCAATCTAAAATCAATAGTTTTTGAAAACTTTTCAAAAACCAAATAACATAACTCCCTCTCATCCCCTCTTGTGTTTGAAGTTATTTGGTCAACATTTAGTGGTTTGTTTGGGAGGATAACATAATTCACCCTCATTCCCTCTTATGATTTTGCATCTTCAATACGCGGATAAAACTTTTTATATTTTTTTAGGACCTCTTCGTAGGATCACTTCTAAAAGACTGACTTTTGAGGTAACAAGTATGTTAGTTTGCGTAGGAGAGTTGTGCTTTTAAACTCAGTCTTTAGTTCAATTTTCATTTTCTTCCTTTTTTTATTAAAGAAGTCGGTGAAAATCTAGAAAAGTTTGGTGACTTTACAATATATTCTTTTGGGAAGACGTTAAAGTAAAATCAAATATTGCTTGAGTTTGTTGGTCGAAGATTTATAAGCCTGATAATTAGGGAGTTTGGGTATTAGGGAGATATGTATGGTCAATTTGGCTCTTCTAGATAAGTAGAGGGGGGAATGTTTGCATGGTTATACGCTTTGTTGAATATCCTCTTTGTTAAGTACATAGCTTAAGTTGTGTTCTTTTTGTCATTTATGAGAGGGAGACAACTCAGCAATATATAACTTTTAGATAATTGGATTGTGTTAAAGTGTAATTGCACATTCAATATTATTGGGTCTTGTGTTGGACTTTAATTAGTTTGGCCCAATATGAGCTTAATATATATTGCATTTTTACTTTGTAACGATAGAGAGTATAATCATTTGTTGTAAGTGTTTTTCAATTGAGTAAAAGCGAGTTAGAATTTTTTTTTTCTTTTCTTTTCTCTCTCTTCCGTCATCTTCATCTTCAACCTTGTGCTCCAACAATTGATATCTAGAGCTCCTGTTCAGATCCACGGGAAGGGAGACACGAGTGTACTTGAGGTGTGTGATTGTTTTCATTTATGTGTCATTTAATCCATAGTGAATTGAAGATCGGAATCGTATAAGAATCACGTGTCTTGATTTCGAGGGATTGGGAAACATATGTGTTTGGTCAGATTTGAGTGATTTCTTACATAATATCGAAGATGAACGGTGAAGACGAAAAATTGAATACGAAACTTATGGTGTTTGATGGAAAGATTTGGAATCATTGGATGATTCAGATGCATGTGTTGCTTGGCGCTCAAGAAGTGCTTGATCTCGTCAACAACGATTAAACATCGGTTGCTGCGGATGCAACAGAAGCACAAAGAAACATGCAATAAGAAACGAGGAAGGAGGATCATAAAGCTTTGTTCTACATCCATTAGTGTGTGGATGCAAATTTGTTTGAGAAGATCTCTAATTCGACAACAGCGAAGGCTGCGTGGGATACACTGATACAGTGTTAAGGCGTTGACGCATCAATGAAGAAAGCTGAGCTTCAGTCTCTATGTAAGCAGTTTGAGAATCTCGGCATGAAGAAAAATGAGAAGGTATTTTAGTACATCTCCAGAGTGATTCTGATCAATAATAAGATGAAAGCTTGTGAAGAAATGCTTTCAGAACAAGTGATTATTGAGAATATATTGAGATCACTTATTCCTCAATTTGATTACATTGTTATAGCTATTGAACATTCTAAGGATCTGAGCACCATGAGAATTGATTAGTTGCAAAGCAGTCTAGAAGTACATGAGTTGCGTCTAATTGAGAGAACCTCTGAGAGAGAGGTAGAGCGGGCTCTGAAGGCGTCTTCTGGTAGGAAGAGTCATAAGCCTTCTTGGTTAGAAGCCAAGAAGAGACATGGTGGTTCCCAGAAGTCATAAGCGTTTGAATCTGATTTGTTAGTCTCACATGTGAAGTGAGTGTAGATGGTGCAGATGTATCCCTGTTCCGGGGTATTCCCGAGACTCTAGGAATTTTGAGTTACCTGCAAAGTCGAACAATGTAAAAAATTGAGGGTGCCTCATTAAAAATCCTTGCCCTTGTAAGGGAAAAGAGTGTTACATGTCAACCTTATTTTATTTAAGTGCTTATTACAATGTTCAACTGGAGTAAAATTTTAGACCGGCTAAATTCTAAGTCCTAGGCATTTCTACCTAATCAAGATTCTCTAACTTATAAGCATTGTTATTAAGCACCCCATTGATCCTATACGTGCCTTCCCAGTTAGGATCCAGTTTTCCCCCCTCTTTATTGTGTCAGATATCTTCTTGAGTACAAGGTCCCCCTTACGAAAGCACATCGATCGCACCTTCGAGTTGAACCTCTGCGCCATCTTTTGCTTTTCCGTAACATCATTTACCTGAGCCATAGCCCGGACTTCCTCCACCAGATGAACAGCATTTTCTAATTGTTCCTAGTTGATTTCATCAATGAAATTTGCTCTATGCCAGGTAGGTGAGCCGACTTCTACTAGTATCATCGCATTGGCCCTGTAAACCATGTGAAATGGAGTTTTCTTTAGTAGTCGACTGTGGAGAAGTATGTTAGGACCATATTATTTCATGCAAGTAGTCGGCCCATAGTCCCTTAGCGGCATCAAGTTTCCTCTTCATACCTAAAAGAATAATTTTGTTAGCAGCCTCAGCTTGACTATTGGATTGTGGATGCTCCACGGATATGAATTGATTGTGTATTCCAAAGTTCCTACAAAATTCAACAATAGAAGAGCTCGCGAATTGCGTGCCATTATCAGATACATGATGCCAAACAGACCAAATCGGCATATGATGTTCCTCCAGTAAAAACGCCTAACTCTCTCCGCTGTAATTAGTGGAACTGCCTCTGCCTCCACCCACTTAGTAAAGTAGTCGACCGCCACTATCAAAAACTTGAGTTGCCCCGTTGCTAGAGGGAAAGGACCAAGTATGTCGAAGTCTCATTGATAAAAAAGCCAAGGAGAAATCGCAGAACGCAACAACTCGGCTTGCGAATGTATGAATGGAGCATGTATCTGGCATTTCTTGCACCTATTAACAAATCGATCGCAACCTTACATCATACTTGTCCAATAGTAACCAGCCCGGAGTATCTTCCTTGAAAGTGCATGTTCTCCGATGTGACTTCCATTGACGCCCTCATGAACTTCCTTCATTATCGAGCCTACCTCCTTTGAGACACACCGCAACATTGGGGTCGACCTTCCTATTTTATACAATTGGTCGGCTACCATGACATATCTATCTCCCATCCTCTTGATCCGTCGAGCCTATAATTCGTCGTCAAGAAATTGATCCTAAGTAAGATATCGTATTATAGGCCTTTTCAAACCCTGCACATTATCAAGCACCATAACCTCCTGAGATTCAATGTTGGGAGCTTCGAGTATCTCCTATATGACCGTCCTATTAAGCCTCGAGCCTTTAGTATTGGCGAGTCGGGCTAATAGATCGGCTCTCACATTCTCTTCCCGAGGCACATGAAGTACTTCAAACTTTTCAAACCTTTTAGCTATCTACAACATCCATTGTAGGTATTTTGTCATAATTGGGTCCTTTGTCTAGTACTCCCCTTTGATCTGGCTGGCCACCAGCTAAGAATCAGTGTGAACCACTAGGTGAGTGACTCGGACCTCTTTTGCCAATCACAAACCAACAATCACGGCCTTGTACCCTACCTGATTGTTGCTTGCCTAAAAAGTGAAGCAAATTGATTGTTCCGAGATCATTTCTCTCGACCCTTCCAACACAATTCCTATACCACTTCCTTTTAGGTTGGACGAACCATCTACAAATATCACCCATTCCTCAGTTAACTCCACAACGGTAGGCAAACTCAACTCAACTAAGAAGTCGGCTAACAGCTGAGATTTTGTAGCATTCCTGGACTCGAACGTTATGTCGTATTTTGACTGCTCTACAGCCCAAGACACCATTATGTCGTCCAGATCAGGTTTCTTCAATATTTGATTGACCAGATAATTCGTCTTAATGATAATAAGGTGCCCCTGGAAGTAATTCCTCAGCTTCCGAGCAGTTACCACCATGACCAACACTAGCTTTTCAATTTTATGATAGTGTGACTCAACCCTTTTTAGTATCTTGCTTACAAAATAGATCGGCTTCTCACCTTTGTCTTTGTCCTAAACAAGTACCGAGCTAATAGCTTAGTTCCACACAAAAGGTATAGAACCAATGGAGAGTTGGCCATAGGTCGGACTAGGATAGGAGGTGACTACAGGAATTACTTCACCTCTGCAAAGGCTTTTCCGCATTCTTCCGTCCAGTTGAACTCTGCTGACTTGCGGATAGCCGAGAAAAAGTGTATTGACTTGTCACCTATATAAGATAAGAATAGAGAAAGGGAGATCTGCCTGTCAGTCAACTGTTGTACCACCTTTTTCGACATCGGGCTCCTCATGTTTATGATTGCCCGACACTTGTCAGGGTTCGCTTCTATCCCCTTATAAGTAAGCATAAACCCTAAAAACTTTCCTACCTGTTGTTAGCTGAAGATTTCGTTGAACAAATATATGTGCTTCGAAGGAGTGTATGATCGAAGGCAAGGTGGTTACTGATGACCATCTCTGAGAAATATAAAATGGCTACTGATGGCCATGTTTCGATAGTAAAAAATGTCTAAGTTTTTTATGAAGATGATGGCTACTGAAAGCTATTGGAAGGACATATCCTCGAAGACTTAGACAAAATTTATGAATTTGCTTAAGTATTATTATTTAGCGTGTTTGTTAGTAAGTGTTATTAACATACTGCCACGCGTCGAAGATGGACTCAGGCGGGAAGATTTGAAATTCGAAGATAGTTGCGTAACTGCTTATTCACAGATGTCATCGCTGGAAGTTCTTATGAGAAACGTGGCAGCGGATTAGCATAGGGCCGTTATGGTCGAAACTAGTATAAATAGGAGTTTTTATGATAGAATTCCGTGTGTTCATTTTGTACAAATCACTCACATATTTACTCAAGTATCAAGCGTTAACGAGAACGAGTTCGCTGAGAAAATGTACGTATGACACCACCATCTTAATACATGAGTATTATCTTTTATTGCTTTTCGTTTTCGAATATCTTTAAATTCTTGCATTCTACTTACTTCTTGTCATTTACATTACTGTATCTTTACTTTCATGTTATTTACTTTCATGTTATTTACTTTCATGTTATTTACTTTCAAGATCTTTAACAGTTTTATGTTTTAAGATTCTTTTTAACAGAATTGCATGTTACGTTATCTGCGTTGTTTACATTTTAAAGTCATAATCACATATAATCAAGTCATCACTAAAAGTGTATGTTTTCAATCGAATAACATTTGTCGAAGACAACGAATCATGAACATGGTTCTAAAGAATATTGATAACAATCTAATTGACTATGTGTCCTAGGATCAATCTAGTCGATCCTGCGAGTAACCAAATCATATTTATTATAGTTTGGAGGACTAGCGGTTGTTTACCGAAAATCACCGTAAACAAATTGGCACGCCCAGTGGGACAGTGTCGAACGGATTGTTTTAATCAATTGCTTTGTTTTGTCTAGACAATATCAAGACCTTGTATGAACCTTAGGAACGGTAAATTAACAAACAGTGCACAACCGGTTCCCAAATGAAGGTACAACAAGAAAATGGCTGTTACAGCCAGTGCAGGGGGTGATCAAGATCCCTCACAAAGCACAGGATCAGGAGCGGCAAATTCGAATTCCACTCAAGGAACAAGGGATA